>NW_007253981.1:555776-624117 GCF_000164805.1 Carlito syrichta
TCTCGAACCCGTGGGCTCAGGCAATCCTCTCACCTCGGCCTCCCAAAGTGCTGGGATTATAGGCGTGAGCCACCACGCCCAGCCTTACTTCACTCTTCTAAAGAGAAAATTGTGTCTTTCAGCAGCTGCTTCACAGTCCCAGGATTCCAGGCTGGTGTTTCAGCCCCTAGGCTCGGACTGTACTGTGCCCTCTCCCCGCCAGGCCGCTGCTGCTAGTATGTAGTGGATCCTGGGCGACTAAGGTTAATGAGAAACAGGGCGCTATGTCCTCCACGTGTAGAAGGGGAAGATGGCCTGGAGGGCAGGGAGGCCTGCTCTGGCTGCTGACAGCTGGATGGACTGCCAGGGATCAGAGAAAGCCCAGGCAGAACCAGGCAGCAACACGGTAAATAGTCCCCGCTCCCGCTAGGGGGCGGTTGAGTGTCAGGTCTGCGGTATTGCGCCTGCGCCTCGAGCGCCATCTCGCCCACTCTACGCATGCGCGGCGCACGTTAGCTCAGCTAGGAACGGGGAAGATGGCGGCGTCCGTGGTTTGCCGGGTCGCCAGCGCCGGGGCACAAGTGCTGCTGCGCACCAGTCGCTCGGTGAGGCGGCAGTGAGAGTGAGGGGCTGCATGGCGCCAGGCGGAGGGCGCAGAACTTCTGGACGCGGACTGGATGCAGGCCATTAGCGGGGGCAGGTTGAGGTGGGGAGGACGCGAGGCTAGGGCCTTGGGAAGGTCACGCCTGAGGGCGGGGATGGCGTCTTGTCGCTGGAATGGAGGCGGGGATGGGGGTCTCACTGCGGCCCTGGGCGGTGGGGAGCGATCCCTTAACCCTGTCCTTAATCACGGCCGTCCCCTCCCCAGCGGGCCTTGATGAGGAGACCTGCCTTGAGTACGGCAACTTTCGCCGAGGCCCTCCAATTCATGCCGGAGACTCAGGTTAGCCTGCTGGACAACGGCGTGCGTGTGGCCTCGGAGCAGTCTTCCCAGCCCACCTGCACGGTGAGTGGAGGGCGCCGTTAAAGAAGGGGCCTCCACATTGGGCCTGCCATCTTTACCCAGGTCGGGTGTGACCTTGGATCCTAGTATTCATGTCTGTGGTTTGGGTTCAAACTCAGGCTCACTCGCCTCGGGTTGTCCCCATTCCCCATCTCACCTACACCTTGGCATCATGGATCAGTCTTCACTATAGTCTTCGCTATCCAACATTCATTTCGCATATGGTGCCTTCCAAGTAGACGGCCACATTCATTTCCAGCTTTTTGAAGTGATCATATCTCCATTTTATAATGAGGAAAATACGATTCAGAGATATTGAGTGACTTGCAAGGGTCGAGGTCTGTCAGCCTTACTATCCAAGGTCATAATCACCATACTAGACCAGGAGATTATTATGCACTTTCAGAAGAAGTGCTTTCCAAGATTGCAGTTAAATGAATGGTTTTCCAAAAAATATAAATTATCAAAATTGACTTAAGAATAGAACTCTTGATTCAAGAATAGATATATGGCTGGGCGCAGTGGCTCACGCCTATAATCCCAGCACTTTGGGAGGCCGAGATGAGAGGATTGCTTGAACCCATGGGTTTGAGACCAGCTTGGGCAACTTGGTGAGACCTCATCTCTACAACAAAAATTAAAAAAAATTAGCTGGGCATGGTGGCACGTGCCTGTAGTTCCAGCTACTTGGAAGGCTAAGGCGGAAGGGTTGCCTGAGCCCAGTAGGTCAAGGCTGCAGTGGCTGTGAGTGTGCTAATGGACTCCAACTTGGGTAACAGTGAGACTCCAACTCAAAAAAAAAAAAAAAGAAAAGAATAGATGAGAAGATTCCCAAGAAATAAGTTTCTCCTCCTCTCTTTAGCCCCCTCCTGCAGCTTCAGGGCCAAGTGGTTTTTTTTTTTTTGAGTTGGAACTTCACTCTGTCACCCAGACTGGAGCATATTGGCACGCTCACACCACCACAGCCTCGACCTGCTGGGCTCAGGCAATCCTTCCACTTCAGCCTTCCCAGTAGCTGGAACTGCAGGCAAGTACACCATACCCAACTAATTTTTTGATTTATTGTAGAGATGAGATCTCGCCAAGTTGCCCAGGCTGGTCTCGAACCCACGGGCTCAGGCAATCCACTCACCTCAGCCTCCCAAAGGCTCGGGATTACAGGCTGAGCCACCAAGCCCAGCTGGCCAAATGATTTTATTGTCACACTTTCAGTTTTCCAGGAACAAACAATGTCCTATGATATAAGTTGTTACTAAACACAGGAAAAGGTGGTGGGTAACTTCCTTGTTATATGGTACCTGTTTAAACTAACCCAAAGCCTGTTAAGAAAGCTCAGTAGAGAATGTGGTCTTTCATAGACTCTAAGATGCCCGAGATTCTAAGAAGCACCTCTGTGCTCCAGTGCCAGAGAAAGAATCTTGTCAATTTTAGTCAAGGGTACTGTGGATTATTATCATTTTTTTTTTTGAGTCTTAGTCTCTGTTGTCCAGGCTGGAGTACAGTGGCACACTTACAGCTACCGCAGCCTTGACCCACTGGGCTTTGGGTTAGTTTAAACAGGTACTATATAACAAGGAAGTTACCCACCACTTTTTCCTGTGTTTAGTAACAACTTATATCATAGGACATTGTTTGTTCCTGGAAAACTGAAAGTGTGCCAATAAAATCATTTGGCATGGTGACTCATGCCTATATTCCCAGCACTTTGGGAGGCTGAGGTGAGAGGATTGCCTGAGCCTGTGGGTTCGAGACCAGCCTGGACCACTTGGTGAGACCTCATCTCACAGCCACTGCAACTCCAACCTGGGTGACAGAGTGAGACTCTGACTCAAAAAAAGAAAAAAAAATTTTTTAGCTATGCATGGTGGCTTGTACTTATAATCCCAGCACTTTGGGAAGGCGGAGACAAAAGGATGTCTGAGCCCAGGGGCTTAAGACCAGCCTGGGTAACTTGGTGAGACCTCGTCTCTACAATAAACTAAGCAAAATTAGCTGGGCATAGTGGTGCATGCCTGTAGTTTCAGCTGTTTGGAAGACTGCGACAGAAGGATTGCCTAAGCCCAACAGGTGGAGGATATGGTGGCTGTGAGCATGTAACTGCACTTCAGCCTGGGTGACAGAGTGAGACTCACTCAAAAAATAAAAAATACTCTACAATAAATCAAAAAATAAACCGGGCATGGTGGCGTGTGTCTGTAGTTACTAGCTACTTGGAAGGCTGAGTTGGAAGGATTGCCTGAGCCCAGCAGGTCAAGGCTGCAGTGGCCGTGAGTGTGCCACTGCACTCTAGCCTGGATGACAGAGTGAAACTCCAACTCAAAAAATAAATAAATAAAAATTATAAAAATAAAAAAAATTTTTAAAGGGCTTAATGGAAATATACTTCCTTAATATGATAACATATACAGTGTCTAAACCAGTAGTTTCATTCCTTAATGATAAAAAGATTAAGTCATCACCAGAACAAAGGCAACACATACTTTTTAGAAAGGAGAAAGTAAACTGTCGTTTGCATGCCAAAGGAAACGGAATTGACTGAAAAGTGAGACTGAACTTAAGCATTTTCTATGATAGTGAGACAGTTAGAAGTGCCCCTGGGTGTCCTTGACAACCGTTCAGAAAGGAGAGGTGATGAAGTGTAACTAGTCATTTGGCTGGCCACGTGTTCTCCAGCACAGGGGCATCTCCAAGTGATGCCTCCAAGCACAGTGGTCCTGCTGGGGCAGTTTTTCCTACCCTGGGGCCCTTGAGCCTCCGCTCTACTGGGTCTCTCAGGGTGGAGAATGGGGGAGGAGTGGGGAGTGGTTTATTTGTTGCCTTTATTGGTGGCTTCTTGTCTAGGTGGGGGTGTGGATTGACGTTGGCAGCCGTTTTGAGTCTCAGAAGAACAATGGAGCAGGCTACTTTGTGGAGCATCTGGCTTTCAAGGTGAGGCTCTTAAAGTCTGTGTCTCCCCTGGGCTTGGGGCTACCTGTTGTCTCTCCTGAGGATGAAGGTCAGAAAAATTAGGCTCCTGATTATGGGTCTTCATTGGGGGGGTGATCTCTGATTGGCCTTTCTGAAAGGAGTCACATAGAGCTCAACCTGTCCTGAGTGAGTGCTTATCTGATGAGCCCCTGCATGAGGCCCAGGGAGCCATAGAAGCCCCACTTTACACCAGAGAAGCCAGGCCTGTGCTGTGTGCATGCATACGCGTGGACTTGTGAAACACACATAGATATGCATTTGCGTTGTAACAAATCCACAGACATAGGCATGCGTGCTTGTTGGTGAAATGTCTTGCTCTGGTGGAATACCTGGGCATCTCTTGATTATAAAGTAGAGATCCATGTTTTTTAAATGAATGAAAAAAATGGAGAAGGGGCTGTGGGGTGGATGGAAGTATAAAGCCAGAACGGGCAGCCCAGCCAGCTGCAGTGTCACAGATGTGTATACAGATCTTAACATGCATATGCATACTTGTGTGCATGCCTGGAGACAGCACCACTGCCCTATGCACATGTGACTAGTGTTAGATCCCACAGAGGTGGTCACTAGCACATACACACATAGTCATGAATGGCATGGGGAAAGTGGATTACGTCACTTGAATGCAGATGTGGGCTTACCTGACAGTGGGGGATACTTGTCAATCATTGGTAAGCTGATATAGGCACTCTGGACTTCAGGCAACACTTGCTCTGGCTGTGCCCTTCTATCCTGGCCTGGCTGTCACTATTCTGTTGGCCCACGATACTGTGGCCTCCATTAACTCAAGGCTTGCTTAGTGCTTGGTGAGCACCCAGGGTCTTTAACCTGTGAGGATAGGCCTCCTGATTGGTCCTGTTAATGTTTGGTTCCAGGGAACAAAAAATCGGCCTGGTAGTGCCCTGGAGAAGGAGGTGGAGAGCATGGGGGCCCATCTTAATGCCTACAGCACCCGGGAGCACACAGCTTACTACATCAAGGCACTGTCCAAGGATCTGCCGAAAGGTAGAGGAAGGGTCCAGGGACAGAGGGTTAGGACACCAGGATAGCTGAGGATAGGCTCCCAGGAGCCCCTGGCCTGGCCACAGAAGTGATTACCCTTAGGGAATGGCCTTGCAGCAGGGCAACTTGGGGTGGACAGCAGGAGATACCAGGCCCAGGAGTTTTGTGGTGTCTTTGGTTTTCTGTTGCCAACCTGACACTTAAACAGTTCCTCCTTGCATCTAGCTGTGGAGCTCCTGGCTGACATTGTGCAGAACTGTAGCCTGGAAGACTCACAGATTGAGAAGGAACGTGATGTGATTCTGCGGGAGATGCAGGAGAATGATGCGTCTATGCGGGACGTGGTATTTGACTACCTGCATGCCACAGCATTCCAGGGCACACCTCTAGCCCAGGCTGTGGAAGGGCCCAGTGAGAATGTCAGGTGAGAGTTGACTGGGATTGTGGTGGAATGTGTGCCCCATTCTGGCCGGGCCAGAACCCTTATTGGTCATGTTTTTAGTTGGCTGGCTGCCTGTGTTGTCTAAAATCACGTAATTGGAGATTATTTCTGTATTGGCATGTCGTCCCTGTGAGTCTTTTTGAATGACTTTGTGGGCTTCACTTGAATTTTGGGTTTTGTTTTAGAATGTTTCTATGTGTGTCCTGGCACTTTAAGGAAGAGAGTATCTGGGTATGCCATCTGTGTGACCTCTTGTCACCTGGTGGGGATAGGTTGCAAGAGCTGTGATGCTGCCACCCCTTTTTTGAGTTAGGGTCTCACTCTGTCACCCAGGCTGGAGTGCAGTGGCATGATCATGTCTAATTGCAGCCTCGAGCTCCTGGACTCAAGTGATCTTGTCTCAGCCTCCTGAGTAGCTGGGACTACAGGTACATGCCACCATGCCTGGCTAATTTTTTTTATTTCTTTATAGAGACGAGGCCTTGCTATGTTGCCTAGGCTGGTCTCAAACTCCCAGGCTCAATCCTCCTACCTTGGCCTCCCAAAGTGCTGGGATTACAGGCATGAGCCACTGTGCCCGGCCTGATGGTGCCCCTTGAGAGTCCCATAACATCAGCTCTGAAGAGGGTAACTCTTTAGAGAGGCCTGTGAGCCTGTCCTGAGGTCAGACATAAGCCAGGGCCAGATGAAGACTGCTTTCTGGGCCCTGGAGAGGTCTGTGGCAGAGACAGGGGAAGGGGCTCAAGAAGTGTGCTGGGACCTGCTCTTCAGATAAACCATACTCTCCTGCTCTGCCTTCTCAGCCCCATCTATGTGACCCATCTCACTCTAGTTTGGGAGAGGCATTAATGCATTGGCTTTATGTCTTATAGGAAGCTGTCTCGTGCAGACTTGACTGAGTACCTCAGCAGGCATTACAAGGCCCCTCGCATGGTGCTGGCAGCAGCTGGAGGTGAGCGATCAGTTATTGAAGCCCTGGGTGAGTGGGCACTGGCCTTGGTTATCAGATCCTTGGTCTCCTGGTTCTGACCATAGGGGACCATCTACCCCAGAGGACCCTGTTCCCACCCTGCCCTTGAAGGAAGTGACCTTTCTCCTATACTCTCTAAAGTTGCATAGGATTCTGGCCTGCTGTGACTTCTGGGACTGGCCACACAGGGACACTCTCCCTTTTACAGGTTTTAGGTCTTTTCAGCCCTGCCTGGTCCTAGGGTACTTAGTTTGTGGACTGGTAGGGGATACAAGCCCCTGGGCTTGTTTCTTGTGACAATACTGTTGGGTGAGCCAGACATAGGATGTGCAGTGATGCACATTTGATGATGGACCAGGAAGTGCCTTGAAAGAAAGGCATGGACTAGTAGACGAGATTTAATGGGGGGCTCAGAATTGTAGGCTGGAAGGGGGAAGCTTTTTAAAGCACATGTCGTTTGAACAGAAGCTTAGGTGGGTGTGTGGAACCTGAGCAGAGGGGAAGGGCAGTGTCATTGTCTGATGTGTTTTTTTTTTTGAGTTGGAGTCTCATTCTGTCGCCCAGACTGGAGTGCAGTGGCCGCTCCCGGCCACCGCAGCCTTGACCTGCTGGGCTCTGGCGATCCTTCCACCTCAGCCTTCCAAGTAGCCGGAATTACAGGCGCGCACTACCACGCCCAGCTGATTTTTTGATTTATTGTAGAGATGAGGTCTCGCTGCCCAGGCGGGTCTCGAACCCGCAGGCTCAGGCAATCCACTCACCTCAGCCTCCCAAAGGCCCGGGATTACAGGCTGAGCCACCGAGCCCGGCTTCTGATGTGTTTTAAGGTTTGCTCTGCTGCTGTGTGGTGCCAGAGTGAAAGGCTGATAAGGGATGGTCTATGCAGGTACTTAGAGAGCAATGGCAGGAGTGAGGGAAGGAAATGGATGGACTCAAGGTGATTTTTTAGATGGAAACCTAAAAAAGGTCTGGACATGAGTAGGATAGTGGGGTCAAGGATGCTTCCAACTTATGACCTTTGCAACTGGGTGTGTGAAGAAGACTGATCAGGAGAGCATGATGGGGACTTTGGAGTCAGAGAACCTGGGGGAAGAGGATTATGAGCTACTGACACGTGAGACTGTTGAGCCCTAGCAGGACTTGAGTTCATGGGAGGAAGGAATAAAAGGCCAAGACAACTGGCTGTCTCTCTGGGGTAGGCACTGCCATAGCGCTCACCAGTTGAGGTGCCATAGAAGGCCTCTTGTGGAGATGAGGAGGCAAAGTCCAGCAGGGGGTCCTGAGGGCTTGCATTTATAACATTACTTGTAAATGTCCCCAGCTCTCAGGGTGCCCCAGAGCTAATTACAACCCTGCAGTAGCACCTCTTTGTGTCCTCTCACTTGCCTCCCTCCTCTCACAGGGCCAACAGTCACGTTACTTGAAGTAGGGCTAGAGGGATAAGGCAGGTCTTGAGGAGCACCAGTCTTATCCTGGGTATAGGTGGTTTTGCTTCTTAAAGGGTGAGAATCAATATTTGTGTCACATGGCAACTCATGTTGAAGCTCAGGATGCTGCTTCTCTCATGGGACTGAGCCCATGGGAGCTGGGTCTTGCGGCACCTATCCTACCCTTGGGGCAGGGTCTGTCTGTGGCAGATCCTTTTTTCTCTCCCTCTCCCTTCCCTGATGTTGTGTCTTCCTTCTGGTATCTCCTACTTAGACAGGTCCTCTGCTTGTTCATGATTCCCCCTACCATGTGCCTTGGACCCTGGCTGGCCAGTAACTGCTGTCTGTCTCAGCAGGAGTGGAGCACCGGCAGTTGTTAGACCTTGCTCAGAAGCACTTTGGCAGTGTCTCTGGGACGTACGCAGAGGATGCTGTGCCCAGTCTTACTCCGTGCCGCTTCACTGGCAGTGAGGTGCGCTGCTTGGCGGGCAGGGGTTATACTCTCAGCTGGAAACCTCTGGGAGCACCCTCGTGTGCATGGTTATCTTGCTGACTCCAGAGACGCCTCAGGAGTTGGGAAGGGTTCCTGTGGCTGCTGCTTCACAGGCACACATGTTCGCATGCATGCTCACACTACACCCATACCTGCCACCCTTTCTGTTCACCAGCCACTCTGGCTGCCTCTCAGCCTTACTTATTGTTTCAGATCCGCCACCGTGACGATGCCCTGCCTTTGGCCCATGTGGCCATTGCAGTAGAGGGTCCTGGCTGGGCCAACCCAGACAATGTGGCCCTTCAAGTAGCCAATGCCATCATCGGCCACTATGACTGCACTTATGGTGGTGGCGTGGTGAGTGCCAGGAGTGAGCATGGGACCATGCCTTCAGAGAAGAGCTGGTGCTGGGGCTTTGTGCTCTCTTGCTGTGAGGATCAGGGTATGGACTGCAGCAAGAGGGTTGGTGCTGACTACCTTTTACCCTGGCAGCACCTGTCTAGCCCACTGGCTTCTGTTGCCGTCGCCAACAAGCTGTGCCAGAGTTTCCAGACCTTCAACATTTGCTATGCAGAGACTGGGTTGCTAGGCGCACACTTTGTCTGTGATCGAATGAGCATCGATGACATGATGTTCTTTCTGCAAGGCCAGTGGTGAGTGCCAGCCCAGTAGTACTGGCTGGATTAGGGGCCTTTGACTAGGATAGCAGGAGGCTAGAGACAACACGCTGTCTCTCAGAATGAACACCACTACCTCTCCTCACTTTAGGATGCGCCTGTGCACCAGTGCCACGGAGAGTGAGGTGACCCGGGGCAAAAACATCCTCAGAAATGCCCTAGTGTCTCATCTGGATGGTGAGTCCTGCAGCCCTGTGGGGAGGGATAGAGTGCATCCTGGCAATGACAGTCCCAGTGTGGCCACCATTCCTAACCAGGATTGGAAAGGAAAACCTTGAAGACCACACCATACCCCACCACCCCATCCCTAGACATGCAGGTGGGGGTGGGCCAGGTCAGTAGCCTATCACTACAGTAACAGGTGGTTGTGGAAGAGGGGGCTGTGCTCTGGGTCAGCAAGGTCCTTGTTAACCTGAGGCTAGAGGTTGGTTGTGTACCTGTGGGTCCAGGGTTAGAGTGGGCAGACCTCTTAAGTCTTCTCCCATCCTCTAAGGCACTACTCCTATTTGCGAGGACATTGGACGCAGCCTCTTGACCTATGGCCGCCGCATCCCCCTGACCGAGTGGGAAAGCCGGATTGCGGTAATATGGGCTCCTGGGAAGGATTCTGGAGTCTTGGCCTGGCAGACTCCTGGGGGGACTGGAGAGTTGGGGCCTGACAGAGCAGAGACCTCTACTATAGGCGTCCCTGGTGTCTGAGGCAGCTGTAGCCCACAGGGCTGGCATCATCGGCATGCAGGGCAGAGACACTGATGGTTGTGGGAGTGGACGGGGGCCATGGGAGTCTACAACAGGGAGATCCCTGCTGCCTTTCCCCTTTGGGATGGGGGACAATTCCACAGTACATGTGGGATATCTTGGTCAGCTGGATAATGTTGACTGGCTGAGGTGGTGCCCAGGTACCTGTCAGTCAGTGTGCTTTCTGCTTCCCCCTGCAGGAGGTAGATGCCAGTGTGGTACGTGAGGTCTGCTCCAAGTACTTCTATGACCAGTGTCCAGCAGTGGCTGGATTGGGTGAGTGGCCTAGAAGGTCCTTGGGCCATTATCTTAACTGCGCCTTGTACCCCTACTCCCCCACATCCCATCCTACACTGAGAGCAGCAAGTTAAGGCCCCCAAGAGGCTCTCCCCAGTAGTCTGGCTGCCAGGGAGTTCTTGCTCAGAAAACCTGTCCCAGCAGCTCCCTGACTTCCTGCCAAGATGCCTCCATCAATACCACACACCCGCCAGGTAACGGGCACCTCTGTGTGTGGGGTGGGGCTCCAAGGGCCAGAGCATGAAGGGACAGGCTCAGCACCCCTGGGGGAATGTTGTCTTCCCTGTTTCTACTCAAAGCCTGCCTTGTGCTGCTCTGGGCAGCAGCTCCAAGCTGGGTGCGGCACAGGGCCAGGTGTCCCTGTGCAGGCCAGGTACCCCACCCTGTTGCTCCACCCTATCCCCACAGGCCCCATCGAGCAGCTCCCAGACTACAACCGGATCCGTAGTGGCATGTTCTGGCTGCGCTTCTAGGCAGGAAGCCTGTGTAAGCAAGAGGGCGGAGCCAGGGCTCATGGTTCCCCATCACCACGACAAACATACCACTCCAGCTGCTCAAACCCGTGCCACAGATTACCACCAGTAATAAAGTCTTCTGTTGAGATTGTGTTGTCCCTCTTTTGGCATTGGCTTGGAGTCCATTGGCAGTAGATGGGGAGCGAGGACTTCCCTCCACTTCTGCATTTCTCTGGGTCCTTCTGCCTTCCCACAGATTGATGTGTCCTAAGCCAGGGGCAAGCGTGTGGGCTGTAGCAAAGAGACCGGAAGCCTTTGATGCCTGCAGGAGCTGCATCCAGATGTTTCCACTCAGCCACATGGAGGACATTCCTCAGTTGACTTGGCCAAACAGTGGAACGTGGGAGTCCATAGGAACTGCAAACCTAGTCTTGGCCCTGATAGGAGTCCCAGCCTGGAAACCCTGGGGACTCAGGTGGGAAAATCCCACTGTCAACCCTCTGCAGAGTTGCCCTCTAATGGTCCCTGATCTGTTGGGATGGGCCAGGAGGAGTCAAGGGCTGTCCTATCCCTGAGGGTGCCTCCTTGGTGTGTTTATTCTGGATTCTGGGAGGAGGGTAGCCTAGGGCAGTGTTCCCATTTGGTTTCTAATTTGCTGCCTGGACAGGCCAGGCAAGAATCCTTTGCCTCCGCTGACTCAGGCTCCAAGAATAGCCCTGAGCTCAGTGGGGCCCGAGCCCCCTCCCTCTGCTAGATTTGTCCCAGGCAAGTCCTGAGCTGCTGGCCTGACAATCCCCTCCCCATCTTTCTGAGGCTGCCAGGACCTGGTGGAGCTCTCAGCTGCCTAGTCCCACTGGTACCTCTTTGGATCTTGGTCCCCGAGGCAGGTGGGCAGGAGGCCCCTCCTCATGTACCTCCCAATTCTTCCACAGGATCTCTGGAACCCCAGGGGGGAGATGAAAGTGAGGGGCCCAATTCTCCTTCAAAGAAGTTGCTGTCTGACAGTCTTGAACAGACAGTTCTGGTCTAAACAAGGTTGTTCAGAAGAGAGCTATTCAAAAGTCCGTCAGCATCCTAGGCCAGAAGTAGCCGAAACAACTGCTGTGTCACCCCTACCCTAGTGCCTTTCACCATTTACTGCCTCAAGTTGTCAATTAGGAGACATCTGTCAGGAACCTTCTACAGCCCATGATCGGGGTGCTTGCAGACCATTCTACTTTGTGACCTGTTAGAGAGAAGCTGCTGGATAGTGAAGAGCCCTAATGACCTAATTGTGTGCTCATGGAGATAAGCACACAGACGGGAACAAGTGCCAATCTTATTGCCTGAGTTTGAGCTCCTGGAGGCTGGGGCTTGACTTCTAAGTCCATGCCTGACTCTCAGAGGCTGCAGTTGTGCTGGACACACAGGGCATGTTGAGCTGCTAGGAGTGGAGTGATCTGGTCCTGGGGGACCTTGCCTTCCAAACCAGGGAATTGGTTCTTTACCCTGGAGGCATGTTGGGTAGGTGCCTTGGGAATTACTGCCAAGAGAAGTGATGTAGTTAGAGCTGAGATTTAGCACAGGGATACTTAGGCTGCATATCTGGGTCTGTCCTGGCAAACTGCTGTGGCAGAGCAGAGACCATGGCCATGGAGAGCTGGAGCTGGCTGCAGGGGATACAAGCAGACCTGCATTCCCAGCAGGGCTGGGGGACCCCAGGAGGGAGTGGGTTGGAGGAGGATAACATGCCATGGTCCTGGGGAGGAGTTAGGAGGTGTCTAGGATACTGTAGGGTGTGTGGGGCCCTGGTTGGAGGCAAACACGGTGCCATCAGGCAGAGGTGGTGACTAAAGCTAGGGAAAGAAATGTTAAGGGAAGCATGGGAGGGGGAAGGATGAGCTCCAGGGCTCCCACTGCCCTAATGGAGGGAGTTGCAAGTAGGCGCTGGTCTCAGGCTGTGCCCTGGGCTGTGTGCCTGGCAGAAGACCACAACCAGGGCCTCAGATGGCCTCACTGCTACTCATGAGCCTCATGAGAGTTCCAGATATGAACTCATTCCAACTTCCCAACAGTGTCTCCTAGTACCCTTTGAGAGATTCCTTCACAGCAGCCCTTCTTTTCTTTGGGGAGCACTTTAGTTCTGATGAGGTTGGCCCAAACACCCACCTCAGCTGGGTCTCCTGTCTCCCTAAAGGTTGGACACACATGTGCATGTATGTCCACACTGTATGTGCCCGCTCTGCGCTGCTCTCACCCACCCTTGTTGCACAGGAGGAGGCGACCATATTAGGAGCCAAGGGCTGCCTCTTTGATGAGCATGTCTGTTCTCTGCTGCCCTCACCTGGAGCATACCTTGCAGGAGTGGAGTGGGTTCTGAGACATGACTGAGGAGACAGACCCTTACCCTGGAAAAATGTCCTAGGCCCCATGGGGTCACAGTGGCGTGTCCCAGGATAGTTGGGGAGGGGAGAGTCAGTAATAAGGGGTAACTCCAGCCTTTCTGGGCAATAGGGAAGCAGCATGATCCTCGCTGCCCCCAGCTCTGGCCCTCCTAGAGTCCTCAGGCCGTGGAGGAGTCCAGGGGAGACATTTAACAGAAGGGCTGTTCTTGTATTTCCCCATTCAGCCCATAGGTCTCAGGGAAGGCTGCAGGCAAATTGGAAGGGGCCCAGTGGCCATGGTGAGCATAGATGTGCTTTCTGGACTACCCAGCGTTATCCAGGACTGGCAGGAAAAAATGGGCAGGCCCCAAAATGGGGGCCTGCTCTTCTTGGAGGTGCTGCTTTGCCTTGGTGTCACTCACCTAAGGAAGAGATATGTGTCTACAAAGACTCACCTCCTTGGGACGGTGGCCTTGACATGGAGGTGTGTGTTGGGGGACTGTCCACAGTCACAGAAGCCAACTGGGGGAGAGGGGTAGGAAGTCAGCCTGGTTAAGTGGAGAGGGGTGAGGTGGAGGCAGTATGAGGGGGGAAGCTACAGGCCCTGAGGGTAGGGAGGAAAGGAGGGAGGGGCCCAGGGTGGCCTCTGGGCCTTGCGGGGGTGATGGGTAGGAGGGGGCGCCATGAAGAGAAGACCTATGGGCCAGAATGAGGATATGTAGGTAGGGGGATCTGGCCTGGGGCATGGACAGGCTCACCAGTGGGGGTGTGGGTAAGAGGGGGTGGATTCCTGAGAGATGAGCTGTCACTGTGGGTGGTCCCACTCACCACATATGGACAGCCCTCCCCCCCTGCAGGCACAACAGGATGGCATCTGTCTGGGGTGGGCTTAAGGCATGGTAGGGGGTGTGCCCTGGGACTTCTGCATGAGCATGACATAGGCTCTCTCCTCTTGGCTTTACCTCTCCAAGAAGGACACGGTGAGTTACTTGGATCCAGACCAAGGGGGCCTTGGTTTCCCAAGTCTGAGTCCCTGGTCCCTCATTTGCCGGAGGCTGCTCTGCCTGTCAAGAGGATTGGGGTGGGGCACAGGAGGCCCACCAGACAGAGAGCTGGCTGAATCACAGGAGTGGCCGGTGGCGGTGGCGCGACCCAGGGCCTGAGGGCTTGTCTGGGCACCCCCACTGCTCTGGAGTGAGTCATCTTCAGCTGCAGCCCCCTTCCCCCACACTGTGTTGCTGCCTCCTTGGTCTGCAGGAACCTGTCCACATTTCAGCCTCCAGTAGTCATTTCACTGGCCACGATGGACCTAAAGCAACCAAGGCTTGTGACCCTGGATGGGATTGGGACGCTTCCTTAGCATCTGCCTGTGGAGAAGCTTCTAGGGGGTTTCCAGAAACCACGGGGGACACGGGCTTTATACTTCAGTGCGTCATATCTGACAGGGGGAGGGGTAGTGGGGGTGGCGACCTCTCGGGGATGTGGGTGAGGGCGGGCGCCTGGGTCCCCGCCTGCCGCTCCTCCCCCGGGGATCAGGGACTTTTCTCCGCTCTGCCGGCGGGACTGCAGCGGCGGCGGCAGGAGCAGGCGGACGTGCAGGCAAGACCAGGACTCGGGGTGGAAGGGCGCTGGGCTCGGACCCGCCAAGCTCGCGGGAGACCAGGGATGGAAGCGGGGGTCCTAGCTGACCGTTTCTACCACCTAGGATGAGGCTGCGGCTTCTGGTGGCCGTGCTCTGCGCCTGGATCCTGGCTGGGGCGTCCGGAGTGTGGACCCAGCACAGGGAGAGAGGTGGGCACGGCTAGGAAGAACCCTGTCACCCACGACTCCACTCGGGCTTCGAGCCTCGAAACCTCCCCAACTCCACGACCCGCCCTGGATTTCTCCTAACTGCGCGGATTCCTCCTAACTCTCCTCGAACTCCCCAAATTCGGCGATCAGCGCTGGGTTCCCCAAACCGCCTCCTGTCCTGATCCGACCCAAATTCTGGTTCCCCGGATGCGCGCCGCGTCCCTTGCTTTCTAACACTTCGCGCCGGCACCTAGAGACTTCACGCCAGTCCCAGACCCACACTCGTGCGTGACTTCCTCCCCGCGCGCCCTAACCCTCGCGGTTGCGGGAGCCTGCTCTGGGACGCCCCGCGGCTCCATTCAAGGCCCCCCGACCCACACTGCCTGGCCTGGGCTTGCATAAGCAGACCCCACCCCATCCCCCAAGTCCTAGGGACCACAGGTGGGGAGGGGGCTGGGTGGGCTCCCAGAAGAGGTCGTGATCTCTCCTCTGGGCCCCAGTGACCTGCACGCGCCTTTACGCCGCTGACATCGTGTTCCTACTCGACGGCTCCTCGTCCATCGGTCGCAGCAATTTCCGGGAAGTGCGGAGTTTCCTGGAGGGGCTGGTGCTGCCTTTCTCTGGGGCAGCCAGTGCACAGGGTGTGCGCTTTGCCGTTGTGCAGTACAGTGATGACCCACGGTGAGTAGTGTCCCGGGAACTAGGGACTAGGAGATCCCACCAAGATCTCTTTCCCAGACAGGTCAGAGAGCCCAGAAACCCCAGACCAGGTCCTTCCACAAACAGGTTTTGAGAACCCAGCGACACCCTGGGTGACAGTGGTAGGGATTCCCTAGGAAGAGCCCTTTCGCCCTGAAACACTCCAGGCTAGTGCCCTGCCCACAACAGGGAGGCTGTTTTCTGATCTGGAAGTGGGAGACCAGAGGCGCCACAGAGACCCCAGATGCCCCTGCTTGTTGGGCTGTCAGTGGTCTAGCTTCCTAACCCCTTCAGCCTTGTCTTTCACCAGAAGGGCTGTCTGTCTGGCCAACATCCACCTTCCTACAACTGGGCCCTTCCTCCTGTAATTATTTAATTAACCAGACATCCTGTCCCTCTAGGCTGTGTATCCCAAGGGCTCCTTCAGGCCTGCCCAGGCCCAGTTGCAAATGGTATACAAAGGAGCACCTGGGGAATTTATTAACTTGGGGTTTCAGAATTGGGAGGCAAAAATCGCAGAACCAAGAGAACCCTCAAGTCCACCTGATATACACAATTCTCACCCTAGAGGCTGAGGCCAGAAAAGGTCCTGATCCCCAGCCTGTTGCCACCCCCTATCTCCCAATAGGACAGAGTTTGGCCTGGATGCGCTTGGCTCAGGGAGCGATGTGATCCATACCATACGTGAGCTCAGCTACAAGGGGGGCAACACTCGTACAGGGGCTGCAATTCTCCATGTGGCTGACCGTGTCTTCCTGCCCCAGCTGGCACGACCTGGAGTCCCCAAGGTGATCCCTAAGCCAACCATGCCTCCCAAGGTGCCCTCTTATTTAAATATCCCAGGCAGTTCTGATCTGATTCCCACCTGTCCCAGGTCTGTATCCTGATTACAGACGGGAAGTCCCAGGACCTAGTGGATACAGCTGCCCAAAGGCTGAAGGGGCAGGGAGTCAAGCTGTTTGCTGTGGGTGAGTACTGAGCTGGGGTGGGGACCAGTCAGAGGGCATGTGGGCAACTGAGTCCTGATTGGGCATGGTCTTAGGGATCAAGAATGCTGACCCCGAGGAGCTGAAGCGAATTGCCTCACAGCCGACAAGTGATTTCTTCTTCTTTGTCAACGACTTCAGCATCTTAAGGACACTATTGCCCCTTGTTTCCCGGAGAGTATGTACAACCACTGGTGGTGTGCCTGTGACCCTGCCTCGTGAGTTCCTGCCCACGTTGTGTATTCCGACCCCAGGCCCAACCTGGGAGTGCTGATTCCACCCTGTGTGCTCCTGATCCCTGACCCCAACCCTGCACCTTGAATGCTGACCCCTGATCCTCCTGCCTGATTGTTTGATTCCCCCATACCCAGCTGATGTCTCAACCTCTGGTCCACGGGACCTGGTGCTGTCTGAGCCAAGCAGTCAATCCTTGAGAGTACAGTGGACAGCGGCCAGTGGCCCTGTGACTGGCTACAAGGTCCAGTACACTCCTCTGACAGGGCTGGGACAACCATTGTCAAGTGAGCGGCAGGAGGTAGGATGTCATGAGTAATAGGTGGGTGGCTGGGATCTTGGCTGGGCAAGATGAAGTGACCTCTGACCCTCGACAGGTAAACATCCCATCTGGTGAGACCAGCATGCGGCTTCAGGGTCTCCGGCCACTGACTGAGTACCAAGTGACCGTGGTTGCCCTCTACGCCAACAGCGTTGGGGAGGCTGTGAGCGGGACAGCTCGGACCAGTGAGCAATTCTGCCAACCTCTGACCCCACTCACCAAACCACCCACCCCAGTAACCCCTCCCCACTCCTGACTCCACTAATCTGTGGTGGGACCTTCCCCCAGCTGCCTTGGAGGGCCCAGAGCTGACCATCCAGAACACCACAGCCCATAGCCTCCTGGTGGTCTGGCGGAGTGTGCCAGGTGCCACTGGCTACCGTGTGACATGGCGGATCCTGAGTGGTGAGTGAGAGGTTGGGCTGAGGGGAGTCCCTGCACCTCAGACAAGACTGTAGAGTCCTGAGTCTACAAGGCCTGCTGACCCCTCTATGCTCCCTGTGCAGGTGGGGCCACACAGCAGCAAGAGCTAGGTCCTGGAGAGGGGTCAGTGTTGCTGCGTGACCTGGAGCCTGGCACAGACTATGAAGTGACTGTGAGCACCCTGTTTGGCCATAGTGTGGGAACTGCCACTTCTCTGACAGCCCGCACTGGTGAGAAGACTGGGCACTTTCTTCAGGCTGGGGTTGGCAGGCAGGGCAGGACACAGAGGCCACTGACATCCCATGTGTTCTGGGCAGATACCTCTGTTGAGCAGACCCTGCACCCGGTCATCCTGGGCCCCACATCTATCCTCCTTTCCTGGAACTTGGTGCCTGAGGCCCGTGGCTACCGGTTGGAGTGGCGGCGTGAGAGTGGTCAGTGCAGGGAGCAGGGGTGGATAGGCAGAGGTCAGGGCTTGGCCTCAGCTGGCCTGACCCTGTCATCTCACAGGCTTGGAGCCACCACAGAAGGTGGTGTTGCCCTCTGATGTGACACGCTACCAGTTGGATGGGCTGCAGCCAGGCACTGAATATCGCCTCACACTCTATACTCTGCTGGAGGGCCGTGAGGTGGCCACCCCTGCAACCGTGGTCCCCACCGGTGAGGGCCCTGTGGGGTGGGCAGGTAAGGAAGGTGTAGGAGCCCAGGCTGCCTCTCATGCTATACTCTCCAACAGGGCCAGAGCTTCCTGTGGGCCCTGTGACGGACCTACAAGCAACCGAGTTGCCTGGGCAGCGGGTGCGCGTGTCCTGGAGCCCAGTCCGCAGTGCCACTGAGTACCGCATCACTGTGCGCAGCACCCAGGGTGAGCTGGATGCAGCCAGCCCACCCCCCCATACACTAAAGTTCCAGCCTGCAGGGGTTGAGTGCAGTGCACCTTTGCCCCTCTCCTTCCACTCCTGGGTCCCTCTAGTCTCCTCCTGTCTCTTTGTACATCTACCTCCCAAGATGGCACTGAGCCCAGAACTGTCACAGGGTCTGTCTGCCCCTATCCTACCCTAGCCTATCTCATCACCTGTTCTGTCTCCTCTCCCTGCCCAACATCCCTGTTCATGGCTTTCACTCTTTTCCATAGTCCCAAGCTCCACTGTCCACACTAACCTCTCATTGTATGTCCCCATCCAGCACTGATCTCTGCCATCCCATGTCAAAGTCTACCTGTAGGCTGTCAGCTTGCACTGCTGTTCACTGACTCTTGTCACCGACATCCTCCCATCCTACTGACCCACATCATCATGACCCATCCATCCCTGGCCCATGGTATCCTGTGTTGCTATCTGTTGGTAGCTCCTTCCATCCCATGTCCTTGTATCTCACTCACCCCTTTCAGCCATATACCATCTTTTACTGACCCCCACCATCCCACATTCGCATCCCCCATGACCCATTATCCTACATTCTTGTCCTTCACTGACCGCCATCATCTCGCATCCCTGCCTCTTACTGACCCCTGCCTCTCTACCCTGACTTCTCCCTTAGGGGTTGAGCGGACCCTGGTGCTTCCCGGGAGTCAGACAGCCTTT
Organism: Carlito syrichta; assembly: GCF_000164805.1. Classification (NCBI taxonomy): domain Eukaryota; kingdom Metazoa; phylum Chordata; class Mammalia; order Primates; family Tarsiidae; genus Carlito; species Carlito syrichta. Next base: position 574,628 of record NW_007253981.1, read on the forward strand.
GACCTGGATGATGTTCGGACTGGGCTCAGCTACACTGTGCGGGTGTCTGCTCGAGTGGGCCCCCGTGAGGGTGGTGCCAGCATTCTCACCATCCGCCGGGGTGAGCGCTGCAGGAGGCTTGTGGGGGACTGCTGCCCGATTCACTCTGGTCCTAGTCCTGATCCCATCCTCTGTCTTTAACTCCTAGAGCCGGAAACCCCGCTTGCTGTTCCAGGGCTGCAAGTCGTGGCATCAGATACAACGCGAGTGAGGGTGGCCTGGGGATCTGTTCCTGGAGCCACTGGATTTCGGATTAGCTGGAGGACAGGCAGTGGTCAGTGTGGTGTGGGGTGTGTGGAAGAATTGCTGAGGGGAACAGTCAGGATATGGGGGACACAGGGGATGGGCAGGAGCCATACCAGCTTTTCCCTCTGATCCTAGGTCCGGAGTCCAGCCGGATATTGTCCCCAGACTCTACTGCCACAGACATCGTGGGGCTGCAGCCTGGAACCTCCTACCAGGTGGCTGTGTCGGCACTTCGAGGGAGAGAGGAGGGCCCCCCTGTGGCCATCGTGGCTCAAACTGGTCAGGGCCCACCCCAGTCCCTTAGCTCTCTGCCTCCAGTGCCCCTTCAAAACCCCGCCTCCCCTCGTGGACCCTTGCTTCCCCCCAGAACTCAGTCTCCCCCTTCAGATTCACACTGCTTCCTCCCTCAGAGACCCCGCTTCCCCCTCAGTCTCTGTTGCCTCCTCTTAAGCCCACCCCTTCTTCAGAGTCCCCTCCTCTTCCCTAAGACTCCCACTGTCTTCACCCTCAGATTTCTACCACCTCATCCCTCAGACACCCATCACCTTTTTTGCTGGCCCCAACTCTCCTCTTAGGCTTACACTTTCTCCTTTGTCAAATCCCCTTCACAACCTCCTAAAACCTCCCTCAGAGCCCCACCCTTTCTCTGTCAGTCCCTTTTGTCACTCAGATTCCTGTCAGCTGCCATAGCAGATTCTCACTGTCCTCTCTGTCAGAACTCTCACTCCTTCTGTGTCTGACTTGTTCACTACCTCCTCTATCAGATCTCTGACTCCTGTTAGACTCCTATAGCCTTCCCTTATCAGAGGACCCCTACTACCTCCCCCATCAGACCCCTTTTGTCTCCCTCATCAGACTCCCCATTGCTTATCTCCCCAGATCCACTGGGTCCAGTGAGGACGGTCCATGTGACTCAGGCTGGCAGCTCATCTGTCACTATTACCTGGACCAGGGTTCCTGGTGCCACAGGATACAGGATTTCCTGGCACTCAAGCCATGGTGGGCACCAGGGGTTTGGAAGGGTGATGAGGGGCAGATTTGGGTGGAATGGGAGCCAGAGGTTTCTTGGGGATCTGGATGGCGCACTGGGGGACAGAGTCTGGCCTAGCCTGGAGCTGCTTCCTTCCCTGCTTCCAGGCCCAGAGAAATCCCAGCTGGTTTCTGGGGAGGCCACGGTAGCTGAGCTGGATGGTCTGGAACCAGATACTGAGTATACAGTACATGTGAGGGCCCAGGTGGCTGGTGTGGATGGGGCCCCTGCCTCTGTGGTTGTGAGGACTGGTGAGTGGACCCTGGCCAGCTGCCTGTCACAACTCATTGGCTACCCTGCCCTGCTGTGTATTCCTGACTGCTCCAGCTGCCCACTCTATCACTGCTCAGTGATTGTCCTGTCCACACTGAACCACCCTACAATTGATTATGCATCATTCACAGTGACCTCATAGTGCTCACACTGCCTGCTCGGAGTCACTGCCTCCTCCCTCTCAGGTTGCCTACACTGACCTATCCACGCTAACCTCACACTGACCTTCAGACTTCCCCTGCATTAACCATGCCTGCACTAACACCCTTTTCTGTCAGACACCTGATGATCTCTGACCCCTTACCTTACCTATGTCTCCAGCCCCCCAGCTTGTGGGCAGTGTATCAAGGTTACAGATCCTCAATGCTTCCAGCAACATTCTGCGGGTCACCTGGGTAGGGGTCACTGGGGCCACAGCCTACAGACTGACCTGGGGCCGGAGTGAAGGTATGGCTCCCTGACCCCACCCTTGTCCTACCTGGCAGGGATTGCCCCCTCCTGTCAGCCACCTCCACCCCGACCATTTCTCTATGCTCACCTGGACAGGTGGCCCAACAAGACACCAGATACTCCCAGGAAACACAGACTCCGCAGAGATCCGGGATCTTGAAGGCGGAGTTAGCTACTCCGTGCGAGTGACCGCACTTGTCGGGGACCGTGAAGGAGCACCTGTCTCCATCGTCGTCACCACGCGTAGGCAGGGCTTAGGCTGGATTGAGTATTGGATAGGTGGTTTGGACAGTTTGGAGAGCAGAGATTGTGTGCTCTGGATTGGGAAGAGGAACAGGATTGGTAGTGAATCTGTGGGGCTGGGTCTGAGAGAAGGGAAGATGATGCCTGGGCTGGCTGGGAAAGGTGCAGGTGCCAGGGTCGACCTGGAATTGGTGCAGGGGCCAGCAGCGAGGGAGCCTCCCTGATTCCTGTGCTTTTTCTCCAGCGCCTGAGGCTCCACCAGCCCTGGAGACCCTTCGCGTGGTGCAGCGTGGGGAGCACTCACTGAGGCTGCGCTGGGAGCCCGTGCCCGGGGCGCATGGCTTCCGTCTTCGTTGGCGACCAGAGGGTGAGAGGTGCCCCCAGGAGGAGATTAGGGCCCAGTGAAGCTGTGGGACTGTGGGCAGAGTCAGCGAGGTGGGCGAGGTTGGTGAGGGTGGGCGGGTTCTCATTGGGGTCTACAGAGTCAGTTACAATAGGTAGGGAGAGTCAATGGGGACGGGTCAGTAAAGGGGGCAAGGTCAGCAAGAATGAAGGAGGTCAGTCAGGAAGGTGGACCCCATTAGCAGTCAGTCAGTGAGGTGATGCGGGGGGTGGTAAGGTGGGCGGGTCCATTAATACAGGGAGGTATCATCCTCCCATGTGTTTCTGACCCCCAGCCTCATACCTGCCATAGGTGGCCAGGAACAGTCCCGGATCCTGGGACCTGGGCTCAGCAGCTACCACCTGGATGGGCTGGAGCCAGGGACACTGTACCGCGTGAGACTGAGCATTCTGGGACCTTCCGGAGAAGGGCCTCCCACAGAGGTGACTGCACGCACTGGTAAGCCCAGAGAGTCTACCTCACTTTGGAGTGTTCCCCCCCACCCATGACCCACCCTGATTTCCTGCACCCCAGATTTGGGGAGACTTCTGTGACTCTCATCCCCTGACCCTGGGTGAACCAGCATGACCTCTCATGACCCTTCACTCAGACAAACCCTGGGATCTCAGTTCTTTGAGTACGCAGTGCATGTGAAGGGTCCAGGTGGCCGGTATGGATGGGGCCCCTGCCTCTGTGGTTGTGAGGACTGGTGAGTGGACCCTGGCCAGCTACCTGTCCCAACTCATTGGTTACCCTGCCCTGCTGTGTATTCCTGACTGCTCCAGCTGCCCATTCCGTCATTGCTCAGTGATTGTCCTGTCCACACAGAACCACCGCAGAATTGACTATGCATCACCCACAGTAACCTCATAGTGCCCACACTGCCTGCTCTGAGGCACTGGCCTCTTCCCTCTCAGGTTGCCTACACTGACCTATCCAGTTCTCGGTTCTCTCCACTCTGGGTTCTGAGGATATAGCCTCTGATCCCTGATCTTTCATTCTTCCTTCAGAGTCACCTCGTATTTCAAGCACTGAACTACGTGTAGTGGACACCTCGATTGACTCCGTGACTCTGGCCTGGAACCCAGTGTCTGGGGCATCCAGCTACATCCTATCCTGGCGGCCACTCAGAGGCCCTGGCCAGGGTGAGGGGGAGGCCAGGGTTGGGGTGGGTTTGAGGCTCCATGAGAAGCCTCCTGTTTAACCAAGTTCTGTCCCCTGCAGAAGTGCCTGGGACCCCACAGACACTTCCAGGGATCTCGAGCTCCCAGCGGGTGACAGGGTTAGAGCCTGGTGTCTCTTATATCTTCTCCTTGACACCTGTCCGGGAGGGTGTGCCAGGTCCTGAGACCTCTGTTACGCAGATCCCAGGTAAGATGGGCACAGTGAGAAGGGCCTAAAAGGGTGGCTGGATGGGCCCCCCACTTCAGAGACTTGACCTCCTTCCTGCAGTGTGTCCCCATGGCTTGGTGGATGTGGTGTTCCTACTGCATGCCACTCGAGACAATGTTCACCGTGCAGAGTCTACAAGGAGGGTCCTGGAACGGCTGGGGACTGCACTTGGGCCTCTTGGGCCACAGGCAGTCCAGGTTTGGCCCTAGGGACAGACAGACCCCCTACCTCACCCTGCCCCTCCTCACCCAGGCTCCTTACCAAATGCCACCACCTTCTAACCCCACCATAGGTTCAAGCTTTCTCCCAAGTCTGCCCCAGGCTCCAAATCTTCTCTCATCTGGAGATTGGCTCCCTCTCCTATCATCATTGCTGACCCCCTGATAAATAGTTCAGGTTTAGTCACACACATTCATGCATCCCTGTGTTTCTCCAGGCCCTGTGCACCTCTATCCCTGCTCTGTCATCCTTCCCAGGCTCTCTGTCTCCCCCTACTTACCCCAGGTTGGCCTGCTGTCCTACAGTCACCGGCCCTCCCCATTGTTCCCGCTGAATAGCTCCCATGACCTTGGCATGATCTTGCAAAAGATCCGTGACATCCCCTACATGGACCCAAGTGGAAACAACCTGGGTAAGGACTGCAGTAGGCACGGACTCCTGGGGCTACCTGTTGGAGCCTGGGGTCCCAGGATTCTGACACGACCTTCCTTCCAGGCACAGCCGTGGTCATGGCTCACAGATACCTATTGGCACCAGATGCTCCTGGGCGCCGCCAGCACGTGCCAGGGGTAATGGTTCTGCTAGTGGATGAGTCCCTGAGAGGTGACATATTCAGCCCCATTCGTGAGGCGCAGGCTGCTGGTAAGGAGTAGGGTTGATGGGGATGAGGCTTGGGAATAGATGTGGCCCCAATAGGGCAGTAATGCAGGCTGCTGGACTCCTCCTCAGGGATCAATGTGGTGATCTTGGGCTTGATGGGATCTGACCCAGAGCAACTACGTCGCTTGGTGCCAGGCATGGATCCTGTCCAGACCTTCTTTGCAGTGGATGATGGTCCAAGCCTGGACCGGGCAGTCAGTGACCTGGCTGCAGCCCTTTGTCAGGCATCCTTGGCTCCTCAGGTTTGGAAGAGGCCTCTGGGGGACTAGGTGGTAGAGAAGATGGGGTCTGGGGGTTCTTGGTAGAAATGCTCAGCTTCAAAGAGACCCTGTGTCCACAGCCCGAGCCAGAGCCTTGCTCAGTGCATTGTCCAAAGGTAAGTGTCCAGAGTGGAGAGGGTGGGTGAAGGTCAACCTGGGGCCAGCCATTCTGACCCTCATCTGACATGTCTTTCTCCAGGGCCAGAAGGGGGAACCTGGAGTGAGGGTGAGTGCCCCTGGAGGGTGTAGAGGATGAGTTGAGGGTCAGCAGAGCAGGGGGGGCTGGAAACACAGGGCTCACTCACTGATTACCCTTCCTAGGGCCTGAAAGGACAAGCTGGGTCTCCTGGCGACCCTGGCCTTCCGGTGAGTGTCCCCATACCTGTCCCTGTGCCCTGACTGGCTTACCGCCTCCTTACCTGCTCTCTTCTCCCAGGGCAGGACTGGTGCTCCTGGCCCTCCAGGGCCCCCTGGAAGTGCCATTGCAAAGGGCGAGAAGGTGAGTGTGGAGTCCATCGAATTCCCTAAGGCACTCCTTAAAGTTTTCCCTGGCTTTTTAGAAGAGAGAAGAAAGAAGCAGACTTAGAATCACAGGGTATTTCTTATACCATGCCAGAGACTTTGAGGGAAGCTCTGGAGTGGACAGGCCTGTGAGACTTCGAGATCCCCCAGAAAGCCTGAGTAGCAGCACTAAGTTCCAGAGATGTGAGAGGCCCTCTGCCTTGTCACTGCCCTTGTGCCTGGGATTGGGCTCCATGAAACTTTGAAGGGCCACTTCTCTGCCCCACTGTTTCATCCCCAATTAACTAGGGACCTAGGAGGTAGGGAGCCTGTTTTTGATGGAATGAGGCTCCTGTAGCAAACCAGGGGCATAGGGGAGGGTCCCTTTCTGACCTGACATCTTTGCCTCTTTAGGGCTTCCCTGGAGCAGAAGGGCCTCCAGGTAGCCCTGGTCGCCCTGGAACTCCTGGTACCCCTGGGACCCCTGGCCCGAAGGTGAGCAAGACTTTCCCTTGTGAGTCATGGTGGACACTTTACTTGAGTGGGTGGGATGGTTCTGTCTGTTCTGACTCTGGCCTCCATTTACAGGGCTCCTCAGGGTGGCCTGGCCCTCGTGGGGAACCGGTAAGGAGCCATCCCTTTATTGCTCTCCCCGCATCTTCCCAGGGTTCTTTCCACAGCGTGGGAGCCGGGGGCCGTGGTACAGTGTTGGCCTGCGGTGACTCACCCTCTGCTCTGTTTTGTCCACAGGGAGAGCGAGGACCTAGAGGCCCAAAGGGGGAGCTGGTAGGTAAAGGGGAAGGGAGGTAACCAGGAGGTCCCGGGGGGGAGCAGGGTTGCCCTGGGCCAGACCCTGTGCAGGCCTAGGGTGTAATAAAGAATAGTTGGGGCACCTCTGGGTCTTATCCCAGCTCAAGGCTCCCAAACCCTGAATCCTGTCCACTGCTCTCTGTCCCTACAGGGGCCTCCTGGCCAGGTCATTGGAGGCGAGGTTGGGCTTCCTGGGCAGAAAGGGGACCCTGGACCTTCGGTAAGTCCAGGATATGAGGAGACAAGTGATGTGTGGTGGGAACATCGACAAGAGGATGGCAAGAATGGGCTCTGTGACGTTTTCCCTTTTACGTTGTCTCCTGCATCAGGGCCCCACTGGACCTCGTGGACCGCTGGGGGACCCAGGACCCCGGGGTCCCCCAGGCCTTCCTGGAACAGCTGTGAAGGTGACACCTTATGATTGCCACATGATTCAGAGACCTGGTGACCCCATTTGAGCCCACTACACACTGTCTGTTGCTCTGAGCCCATGTGACCCTTTGACCATGCCCATGCCCCACCATGACTCCTAAGGTCCCCCATGAGCCTTGTAATCCAGTTGGACCCCATGACCCTTACTTATCCTTCCTGGTACCTTTGGGAAGGAAGGGTGGCGTAGGCTCACGGGGTAATAATCTGTCTTCCAGGGTGACAAAGGTGATCGTGGGGAACGGGTAAGTGAGGGACAAGATGTACTGGGGGTGGCTTGGAGACTGATTCCTCTGATGATTGCCTGAACTACTGTTCTCTCTCAGGGTCCCCCTGGACCAGGTGATGGTGGCACTGCTCCCGGGGAGCCCGGGTTGCCGGTGAGGAGGCTTTGAGTCTCTTTTGGGGACCCCACTTAGGGATGTGGCTAGAAGGACCAGGGACCCTGTTGAGTTGGTGATTGGGTGCTGGACTCACATTTGTACTCACTTTCTGCTAGGGTCTTCCTGGAAGCCCTGGACCCCAAGGCCCAGTTGGCATCCCTGGAGAGAAAGGAGAAAAGGTAGGAAACCTGACTTCTTGGTGTTCCAGTTCTGGGGCAGGAGGCTGGGTGCTGGGGTCTAGGCCTTTTCCTGGATCTTCCCACTCATGTGTTCCTTCTTCAGGGTGACTGTGAGGACGGAGCTCCAGGCCTCCCAGGACAACCCGGGACCCTGGGTGAACGGGTGAGTGTAAGGACTGGGGGTTCTGAGTCTGGTGGGCATAGCTCTGGCTCCCACCTCAACCATCAACTACACCCTATCCTTATGCCCACACCCAAATCTCTGAACTCCCAAATTCACCCCTTTCAGGGCCCACGGGGACCTCCTGGAGCCATTGGCCCCAAAGTGAGTAACCACTTGAGGGGTATGGTGTGAGGGGTGCTACTCTGGGCCCCTCACAGTGTTAGGGGAGGCTGAAAGATCAAGGAGAGAAGGGCTCTCCAGGTCAGAGGCTGTGGTTCTAGAGGGGGTGGTTGGAGCATGAGACACGCTGTCTGGAGTTCGATCATAAAGGCCTCTTTCCTCTGTCTCTCCTCAGGGTGACCGGGGTCTGGCAGGGGCCCAGGGTGAGACCGGAGAGAAGGTAAGTGTGGCCGGGGGAGCTCTCAGGGCCTTAAAGGATCTGGGTCAGGTTCAGCTCTGACCTCTTCTGTTCCACCAGGGTGAACGTGGACCCCCAGGCCCTGCTGGGCCCCAGGTAAGCACACTGACTGCAATGTCATGGCCAGCTGACAGGCCCTGTGCCCCTTCCAGTTCTGACTTCTTCCCCTTGACCCCTACTATCCCTGACACTCACCCCTCCTCATGTGACTTCTTATCCCTGCCATGTAGGTGCTAACCCTCAATCCCAGGGACCTGGTTTTTGACCTCTGACTCTGATAAATTGACCTTGACTTTCACTGACCTGGTCTCTGTTTTCCTGCTGAGTTTGACCCCGCCAGCCTAAATCCCAGTCTTCCCTAACCTCCAGCCCCATCCCCAGTCTCTTGTTTGCTCATAATCCCCCCTTCCCCACCAATCTAGAGCAGCACTTCCATCCTTCTTTCCCAGGGGCTGCCTGGCATTGCTGGACGTCCTGGAGCTGAGGGTCCTGAAGTGAGTCTGTGACTGTGATGGGACCAGGAGGGTGACTTTCATGTATCCCTCCCTTCCTGGGCTCACACTTTCTCCATGTACAGGGGCCACCAGGACCTGCTGGTCGCCAAGGAGAGAAGGTGGGTTATAGGTTGGTGATTGTACCACTTGGTACCAGGGATGTGGCAGGTGGGTCTCTCCTCAGGTTGGGTTCTAGGTGGATCTCTGACCACCCTTGCCCCTACCTTTGCTCCACAGGGGGAGCCTGGTCGCCCTGGGGACCCTGCAGTGGTGGTGAGTGAAGGGAAGATGGGACTCCAAGCACAGCACAGCTCTTGAGCAGTGACCCACCTGTAAACCAGTGTTCTGGGCTGTGATTCTTCAACCCTTGGGACCCTGGGCAGGCTTGGAGCTTGTGGCTCTCCCTATGCTGTCACTTGCCTCCAGACTCCTGGTGGTTCTCCTGTGACCCCATGACCACCATTCATGTTATGAGCTCTTATTTATTTATTTATTTATTTTGAGTTGGAGTCTCACTCTGTCACCAAGGCTGAAGTGCAATGGCATGCTCATGGCCACCACAGCCTCAATCTTCAGCTTCAACCTTCTAAGTAAATGGAACTACTGGCACATGCCACCATGCCTGGCTAATTTTTTGATTTATTGTAGAGATGAGGTCTCGCCAAGTTGCCCAGGCTGGTCTGCAGCCCCTGGTCTCAGGCAATCCTCTCACCTCAGCCTCCCAAAGTGCTGGGATTATAGACTTGAGCCATTGCACCCAGCTACTAATGAGCTCTTTGGGTCAGTCCATTTTGTGTAATATTTACCCTGCTCTTAGTGATGACCTTGTGACTTCTGTGCAAAAGCTGAGTTCTGTGACTTCTAATTCTATATAAACCCTAATTCCTGTTGAGATATTGGTCCTATACTCCCCAGACGGGACCAAGTTGTGTCTGCCTTATTGGTTTTCAGGGACCTGCTGGTGCTGGAGCCAAAGGAGAGAAAGTAAGTCTAGTGTGGATGAGGGGAGGTGGTTTCAAGGTTGGGGTCAAGGTCATAGGATCTCTCTCTGGAACTTGGAGGTCACAGGGCTGTGACATGATTGCTGTGTCATGGGGGTAATTGGAGCTTGGGACTAACAGTGATGGTCTTTGAAACTTCTAGGGAGATATGGGGCCCTCTGGACCCAGAGGAGCCACTGGAGCCAAAGGGGAACGGGTGAGTGAAGGGAAAGTGTTTAGGGTAGGGCAGATGAAAGTTGTACCTTCCTGAATTCTTATTGTTCCACACATAGGGCCCACCCGGCTTGGTTCTTCCTGGAGACCCTGGCCCCAAAGGAGACCCTGGAGACCGGGTGAGTAAATGTGGGGATGGGGGATAGAATAGAAGGAGTTGAGGTGGTGTCTGGGACCCCAACTAAGTCTTGCCCTTTTCCTACCCCCTTCAGGGTCCCATTGGCCTCACTGGCAGAGCAGGACTCCCAGTGAGTACTTGTGACCTTGGGTAACCTCAAGGCTTCTGGGGTCACCTCTCCTTGAGGGGTGGTTGTTGACTATGTACTGCATCGCCTCACTCTTGCCTCCTCCACAGGGTGACTCAGGGCCTCCTGGAGAGAAGGGAGACCCTGGACGGCCTGGTTCTCCAGGACCTGTGGGCCCCCGAGGGCGAGATGTAAGAGGCTGGAGTTGAGGTAGTGGGCAGGAGAGTAGGGGTGTTGCCAGCCTCGTGTCTCACAGGGCCAGAGCTGACTCTTATGTCTCACAGGGTGAAGTTGGAGAGAAAGGGGATGAGGGTCCCCCGGTAAGACGACTCCCCACTGTGGTTCCTTATCCTTTACCCTTGAGCTGGGATCCCAGTGGGCTGGGGATCCACCAGGTTATCCAGTCCATCCAGCCCCACTGCTTCTTGCTCAGCTGGTGCCCAGATCCTTCTCTGTCCCCACTCCCTGATCTAGTTAAATCCTAACTTACCTGCACGTGTGATTTTTCTCTCCAACACCAGGGTGACCCAGGTTTGCCTGGAAAAGCGGGCGAGCGGGGCCTTCGGGTGAGTCTTGACAGGGAAAAGTAAGGTGTAGGGGGGTGGAAGAACCCCTAAAAAGTAGGTATGAAGGTGATGGGAAACTCTGAGGGGACTTGAGGGGGGATGGGAAACTACAGGGACACATGGAATGATGGGAAACTCTGGCTTGGATTTGGGGGTGATGGGGGAACTTGGGGAAGTGGAGGGGGTTATGGCAGAAACTGCAAAATACAGAGAGGGTTTGTCTCAGACAAGCTGCTCTTCTCAGGGGGCACCTGGAGCTCGGGGGCCTGTGGGTGAGAAGGGAGACCAGGGAGATCCTGGAGAGGATGGGCGAAACGTGAGTCCCAGCCGCTGACCCCTCACCCGACCTCAACCTCCCAGCCATCCAGTTCCCAGCCCCTGGTCCTGCCACCCCAACCCTAAAATGCTAAACCCTCACAATCTTCACTTGCTGTGACCCCTGCATCCCAACCCCCAAAGGCCACTAGGATCTCCATGAGTCTCATGGTGCTTCCATAACTCCCCCAAACTGCTGCCTACCCTGAGTGACCCTGACCCCTGGCTTTGTTTAGGGCAGCCCTGGACCATCTGGACCCAAGGGTGAACGCGGGGAGCCGGTGAGTAGTGCTGGTGTTCTGGGCTCAGGAGAGATGGATGGGTTGCTGTTGCTAGTGCTCTGGTCAGTGTCCACATGAGGGACCTGAAGGTCAAGATGGGAAACTTCGATGGCCATCCCTGGGCCTGGCCTGCTTTCTGGGGTTTGGCACTGGGACACTGCAATGAATTTTGGAGATGAGTTAAGCCTGGGGCAAACCTGAGCAGTGTCCTGAGAGGTCAAGGCTCCTGTTGAGGATAATTATCTCCTTTGCCAGGGTTCCCCAGGACCCCCTGGACGGCTGGTAAGGACTGAACTTGTCTGGTCCTCTGTCATCTCTGTCACCTGCTCCTGTTACCCCATGGCTCTATATTCCTTCCACTGACGCCCACTTCCCCCACTGCCTCTCTGATACCCCCATGGATCCTGTAGTCCCTCATGGACCCTATCTCCCCTCACCAGTCTCTCTTTCTTTTGCTGAGCCATTCTCCCTGGTCATTCCCCACACAGGTGGACACAGGACTTGGAGTCAGAGAGAAGGTATTGGGGTCTGTGGGTGGAGAAAGATTCCAGTGTCCCCCAAGACAGATTCTGCCTCAGGCATGCCTTGGCTCAAGGGCTGTTGCCTCAGCAAGCTTCTCTGCCACAGGGGGAGCCTGGAGACCGTGGACAAGAGGGTCCTCGAGGACCCAAGGGTGACCTTGGCCTCCCTGGAGCCCCTGGGGAGAGGGTGAGTGTGGTTGGCCCCTGGCTGGGGTGGTAGTGGTTGTGTGGATCTGTGAAAGCCTGCTCTGACTTCTTCCTCCCCCATCCTCAGGGCATTGATGGGCTTCGGGGACCCCCAGGTCCACAGGTGAGTGATGTTCCTTGCTTTGTCAGTCTCAGTCCCCTATATTACCCTTGTCTCTTATCTGATCCTGTTCCCTCCAGGGGGACCCAGGCGTCCGAGGCTCAGCTGGAGAAAAGGTGAGAGGGTATGGAGGTTTTTCAGTACGTGAATCTGGACTTGCGGATCCATTTATGCCTTTGAGGCTTCTTACCACTGTTTTCCTCAGGGTGACCGGGGACCCCCTGGGCTAGATGGCCGGAGTGGATTGGATGGCAAACCAGGAGCTCCTGGACCCCCTGGGCTGCCTGTGAGTTGTGATAGTCACTGCCTGGTCTTCCCCTTTCCTTTCCCCTTCACATGAAGGTTCTAGACTCCAACTCATCTGAGTGGTCTTGACCTTGATGAGTGCTGGGTCCAAAGTGTTGTCTGTGTCTTCTCCCAACAACCTCCCTGGGTGGGGCATGTTACTGCCATGCAGGCCTAGGATTCACAGCAAACAGTGTCCCTGTCAGTGGGTGGTGCCCCTGACCCTGTGACCATGATTAACTGACTTTGAGTCTCTCCTCAGGGTGCCGTGGGCAAAGCTGGGGACCCAGGAAGAGACGTAAGTGAGGGGAGATGCTGGCATGGAGGGCAGCTCAGGAGTCAGCCTCAGCTCCAGCCAGGGCATCATAATCACAGCAACAGTGAGAGTGGGGGCGGGTCAGTCCTGGCAGAGATGTTTTAGTAGAGTCTCCCTTTCTGATCTTCTTTGTATTGGAGACCTTAATAATCCTCCTAAGATCTGTGGGTTCTTTCATTGAGAGTCTTAGCAGAGGGGCCCCTCCAACCCATGGGGTCTGTGCCTGAGAGAATCCCAATGGGATCCCCCAATCCTGGAGTTCTCTAGACTGGAGGAAGATCTTATTGGGGTCCTTCCAGTCTGTGGGGTGTGCCTCAAGGGATATCTCAGAGGCCCTCTCCATCTTAGCAAATAATTTTTCCAGGGGCTTCCAGGCCTTCGAGGAGAACAGGGGCCCCCTGGTCCTTCTGGCCCCCCTGGAGCACCAGTGAGTCCAAGCTTTCATGCTACCTCTTTGTCCCCTTACTACCCTCACCTCAGCCCTGATATCTGATCAAGGATCTGTTCCTACAGGGAAAGCCAGGCGAGGACGGCAAACCGGGTCTGAATGGAAAAAACGTGAGTGTGTCTAGGGCAGCCACGGTGAAACCTGCTGAGAAAAGCCAGCAGGTGTACACAGCCCAGATGTGCACTAACACCTGAGGCACATGGGTAGACACATGTAGACATGTACAACACCTGCTGCATATATAGCCCAGACATGCACGTGCATCGTGGAACGTAATTCTGTGCACACACAGGCAGCCTTGCAGATACATAGTGGGTTAGGTGAATGGGCCAACTTATGCCCAGATGAACTGACACATGCAGAGATAACCTACAGCCACAGGCACAAGTGAAGAGTCACAGACAGGTTGAGAGGTGCAGACACACTGGCATGAAGCCACATTCAGAGCAACTGGAGACACATTGTTGCCCAGGCATTTACACCCAGATTCAGTGCGTGTGTAGGTGCTAAACCACAGACCCAGGACCACATGTGGGCCCGTGCTGAGCCACGATGGGACATGTATTCCTAACTCTGACATGTAACATGTGCTGGGACATGCTGACATGTCTTTAGGTGCACTGTCATCCACCTACATCTGGCCGTACACATTGAGGTACACACAGACAGATGCCAAGACAAACAGTTCCCAGGGAACTGGGGACCTATGTATACATGTATAAGCCCATGTCCATATGTAGATCGGGCCAAGATTTGCAGATAGACCAGGACACACAAACCATGGGTACACATGCTAAGACGCTATGGATACACACATACACCCAGGACATGTGGACACTCACCAACCCAGAGATGCATAGATGTGAAGTTATATCTAGAGAGCTAGAGACAGGAGGACATGTGGTGCAGGTCCATGCGGACATAACCTTAGACATGCAGCAGCTCACTCAGATCACGCTTCAGAACACTCAGAGCCATGGAACGCCAGGCACAGACATACAGTCATAGTCATCTGAAACGTGCAAAGACAGCATCTTGCAGGCAGAGACCAGTAAACATTTGGGCTAATGTGAGTCCTCTGCCCACAGGGAGAACCTGGAGACCCTGGAGAAGATGGGAGGAAGGTAAGGTCCCCTACCTGGGGTCTGCTCTGGCCTCCGATTGGGGCCATATCTGAAGCATCCTTGTCTTCCTTAGGGAGAGAAGGGAGATTCAGGTGCCCCTGGGAGAGAAGTGAGTGCTGGAGTTTTCTGTTACCTCTTGACCCTGACGCTGTGGGATATAGCCCTACTCTATTCTGGTGCCTCAGGGTCCTGATACTAGCTGCGTTCTCCACAGGGTTATGATGGCCCCAAGGGTGAGCGTGGAGCTCCTGGTAGCCCTGGACTCCAGGGCCCTCCAGGCCTCCCAGGGCCAGTTGGCCCTCCTGGCCAGGTGAGTGTCCAGGGAATTTTTAGGACTTGGGAGCAACAGAGGCCATTATGTTTTCATGGAATACTGGGATATTTTCCTGGGATGCCGTAGGCCTGTGTGACCCTTTTGTGTTCTGTCATATCTCAGGGTTTTCCTGGTGTCCCAGGAAGCATGGGCCCCAAGGTGAGTGTGCATATGTTGGGCAAGGGTATGGGGAGGGGCTGACCAGGGTTGGGGACATTCACCCATCTGATCATTCTTGTTCTTAGGGTGACCGTGGTGAGACTGGATCCAAAGGGGAACAGGTGAGGGGCCCTCACCTTTCACATGCCCAGGTAGCCATAGTGCTCACATATTCACAGACACACTCCAAAGTTGATTCCTAGCAGCTTGTCTCTTGATCTCTCCAGGGCCTCCCTGGAGAGCGAGGCCTGAGAGGAGAGCCTGGGAGCGTGCCGGTGAGCCAACCTCGGGGCCTGACCCTTGACTTATTTTGCGTGCCCACAGGATCCTTCTCTGCAGCCCTTCCCCTTATCAAGAGGCTTGCAGGCTCTTTACTGTGTGCTCTGTCCCCTGTCCCACTCTGGTTCCAGGTTCAAGGGAATCTGGGCAATGGGGACATGCCAGGGAGGGGCTCCCAGTAGACTTTGGCCAGGCCTTGACTCAGGCCTAAAGGGTACTCTGAGCAAGGGCCTGGGGAAGAAGGCATGGAGGTACTTTTCAGAGGCACTGTAGGGCAGAAAGCAGGGGCTTTTCCTTCACGGGTAACCCCTTACCCAGTCTTTTGTCTCCAGAATGTGGAGCGGTTGCTGGAAACTGCTGGCATCAAGGTAGGTCATTTAGAGGTTGAGGGAGGGGGCACGTGGGAGCCCTGGGGCTAGTGGTGCCCACAGGGCCCAAGGTATGGGTGGCTGCAGCTATGGGCCCTGTTCCTCTGATCCCTTGCTTTTACTTAGGCGTCTGCCCTGCGGGAGATCGTGGAGACTTGGGATGAGAGCTCTGGGAGTTTCCTGCCTGTGCCTGAACGGCGGCGTGGCCCCAAAGGGGACGTGGGCGAACGGGGCCCCCCAGGAAAGGAGGTGATTAGTAACTACTCAGTGGGGTGTGCCCCATGAAGGGTGTAGTTGTACAGCCGCCAGCTTTCCCTCTTCTGCTCCCGCAGGGCCCCATTGGCTTTCCTGGAGAACGTGGCCTGAAGGGAGATCGTGGAGACCCTGGCCCTCAGGGGCCGCCTGGCCTGGCCCTTGGGGAAAGGGGCCCCCCTGGACCTCCCGGTCTTGCCGGGGAGCCTGGAAAGCCTGGTATTCCTGGGCTCCCAGGCAGGGCTGGGAGTGTGGGGGAGGCAGGAAGGCCTGGAGAACGGGTAAGCCTGGAGGCTGACCGGGAAATCCAAAGAAGTGGGGTCAGGAAAGGTTGGACACCCATGGACATGGCCCTCACCCTGCTATTTGCATTTCAGGGAGAACGGGGAGAGAAAGGAGAACGTGGAGAACAGGTGAGCTGGGAAGGGCTTCATGGACCGGGGCTACCTGGAGGTTGTTCTGGGATTGCCACTCCATTTTCTTGTTTTCTGCAGGGCAGAGATGGCCCTCCTGGTCTCCCTGGACCCCCTGGAGTCCCTGGCCCCCCTGGCCCCAAGGTGATCATCCCAGCCCTTCCCTAGGTGACCAGGTGGCTACCTTAGGCTTCCATGTGGTGTCTCTGATTATGTAACCTTCTGTGATCCTGTGATCTGTGATGACCCTCCCATGCCTCTGACAGACACATCTATCCCCTGTCACTTGTGATTACAGGTAGCAGTGGATGGACCAGGTCCTGGACTCTCTGGAGAACAGGGACCCCCTGGACTCAAGGGTGCTAAGGTCAGTGTGTGGGATCGGCTTAGGGCCACCACTTGCCAAGGCACCAGAGCTGACTTAACATT
Organism: Carlito syrichta; assembly: GCF_000164805.1. Lineage (NCBI taxonomy): Eukaryota > Metazoa > Chordata > Mammalia > Primates > Tarsiidae > Carlito > Carlito syrichta. The sequence continues at coordinate 591,034 of NW_007253981.1, forward strand.
TCATCTCCTCAGGGGGAGCCAGGCATTGATGGCGACCGAGGTCCCAAAGGAGATAGGGTGAGGCCTCCTACCCTACTATGTATGTCCCACTCTTTTTCTTTTCTTTTTTTTTTTTAGTTAGAGTCTTACTCTGTCGCCCAGGATAAAGTGCAGTGGCACGTTCACAGCCACCGCAGCCTCAACCTGCTGGACTCAGGCGATCCTTCTGCCTCAGTCTTCTAAGTAACTGGAACTACAGGCGTGCACCAACATGCTCAGCTAATTTTTCTTGATTTATTGTAGAGATGAGGTCTTACCAATGTTGCTGAGGCTGGTCTGGAACCCCTGGGCTCCGGCAGTTCTCTCATCTTGGCCTCCCAATGTGCTAGGATTATAGGCGTGAGCCACTGCACATGGCCTATGTCCCACTCTTTATGGGGGCATACCAGGGTGGCATATCAGGGTGCATGTGTACATGGGCATGTGGCAGGGATTTTGAGCTCAGGACATAACACTCTGCTTACAGGGTGTGCCCGGTATCAAGGGAGAGCAAGGAGAGCCCGGACAGAAGGGTCAGAATGGCAGTCCGGTGAGTCCTTGCCCCTCAGGCTACACATGTACAAGAACTCTTACATGTGTTGTCCTACATGCAGACCTTGAGTTTGCATTGCCTGGGGTTGTTTGGGTCCTGCCTCTGACTATCTAGGGAGATAGTGGGTCCATGGGGAGTGGGAATGGGGGGACAAGGGCAGTGTGACCTTAAACCTGTTTTCTTCAGGGTCTACTAGGAGAGCGTGGTGTGTCTGGGTCTGAAGGGAAGCCGGTGAGTTGTGGCCAGAGTGGCCTGGCCCAGTCTGGAACCTCTTCTAGGTGCTGGCTGCTGTGCCTGTTTACCTCTGTGATTCCTGCCCAGTTGTGGTTCATGCATGTTCATGATGTCTGTGAGAGGCTTGCTGTGTGTGTGTATCTATGTGTGTATGTGTGCAAACTCATGTGTGTTCTCCATGAGGTGCAGTCTGTGGTATGTGTGATCTGTGCTTGGGAGGTGTACAGCATGAAAGTGGGCCCCCAAAGTCAAACCTCCCAGAGAGTGGGAATAGGCCCATGTGATACCCAGATTTATGCTCTTCAATATGTCCTCTATGCAGGGTCTTCAGGGTCCGAGGGGAGCCCCTGGCCCAGCAGTGAGTACCCAAGAACCCTCACTTCTCCTGCCCCCATCCTGTGCCCTGCTCTAATGAGCAGTACTGCCTCAGTTTCCCGGTATCATAGGATTAGCTCCCCCTTGTCAGACTCTTTCTGTCTCCAACAGGGTGGCCATGGAGACCCTGGACCACCTGGAGCCCCAGTGAGTGACGTGGGGAACACTGCTTGGTGGGAGTCTGGGAGGGAAGAGTTGGGCATTGGCCACAACTGATGAACCAGGGCTTTTCTGTGTTCATCCCTGAGCCCAGACAGATAACACTGACCCCTGTTCCCTGCCGTTGACTTTTTCTCTAGGGTCTTGCTGGCCCTGCAGGACCCCAGGGGCCCTCCGGCCTGAAGGTGAGTATAGGCATGCGGGTGGGTGTGGATGGGAGGAGGAGGCAGCTCCTTTGAGGTATATACACACCAGGGTGACATTTGCCAGCCTCTTGGGTTGGCATTCCCTCCAATGAAGCTGAGTACCAGCAGCTCTGTCTTGTGGGCTCTGCTTATGTGATCTCTGGGTCATTTGCAGGGGGAGCCAGGAGAGACAGGACCCCCAGGAAGGGTGAGTAGCTTGGCTCATGAGTTAGGGTCATAGGGAAACAGGTGGGGTTGAACTTCTTTTTCCTCCAGGGTTTGCCGGGACCTACTGGCGCTGTGGGACTTCCTGGCCCCCCTGGCCCTTCAGGCCTTGTGGTGAGTGACTCCCTGTGGCCCCTTGAGGGACACCATGTTTTCACTCCTTGGGTCCCACGTTCTCCTGTGGCCTGCTTTTTTGTCCCTTGCCCTGTGTGACCCTCATATCTGACTTGTTCCCCCTCAGGGTCCACAGGGGTCACCAGGTTTGCCTGGACAAGTGGTGAGTCCTGGGGGTCAGGGACTGGGCTCCAGGGGTCAGGGTCCATACACAGGCCCCTGACAGAGCTCCTCCCTCTCAGGGGGAGACAGGGAAGCCGGGAGCCCCAGGTCGTGATGGTAGCAGTGGAAAAGATGGTGACAGAGGAAGCCCTGGTTTGCCAGTACGTGTCCTAGGGGGAGTTCACTGCAAACCTACTTGGGGTCTCTGTGCCCAGCTGTGTGCCTGGAAGACAAAGAGTGGGCAGCAGTGGGTTGTGGAGAGGCATGGAGTTCCTCACGATGCTTTGTCATAGGGATCACCAGGTCTGCCCGGTCCTGTTGGACCTAAAGGAGAAACTGGACCCATGGGGGCCCCTGGACAGGTAATCTTTGACCTTGTCCCCCACTCCCTGCACCAACTTCTCTGCCTCACCGTCAAGCCTTAGTTTCTAAATCCCATCATGATGGCAGGGTGGGGACGGGGAGAAGGAGGTGGCTGGGCAACTCACTAGGCATTCCCCACAGGCTGTGGTTGGTCCGCCTGGAGCAAAGGGAGAGAAGGTGAGTGTGCTGGAGGACCAGGGAGAGGGGCCAAGTGGTGGGGACCAAGGAGCCCCACTAACCCCTCCCCTTCATCAGGGAGCCCCTGGAGGTTTTGTTGGAGACGTGGTGGGTGAACCGGTGAGTGTGGAACTTCTGACAACAGGTGACCTTTGACCCATAGTTTACTTACTCTCCTGACCCTCAGCTTTCATAATATGTCCCACATTTACCTCTTGTCTCTTGTCCCTCCTTGAGTCTCACCTGTCTTGACCTTAATATCCACAGGGAGCCAAAGGTGACCGAGGATTGCCAGGACCACGGGGCGAGAAGGTAAGGTGGACCTAGCCCTAGGGCCTGAACGTTGGGAGGAAACAGGTAAGGCCAGGTGGCCAGATGCCACTCACCACCCATTCTGTGCAGGGTGAAGCTGGCCGTGCAGGGGAGCCTGGAGATCCTGGGGAAGATGTGAGTCTGGGATCTGGGCAAGCTGAGGCCTGGCTTGAGTAGTGTGATGGTGGACATAGGGACAATTCTTGGGCTTTTGCACATGCCTTAACCCCTGAGTTTGGCTACATGTATCAGCATTTGGGAGCCTGCTCCCTGGATCACATGGGTCACACATCCTTAGTTTCCACACTTCGAGGGCTCGAGGTTTCTATGTGCCTGTCCCTGGTTTGTTCCTCACCATGTCTGAGCACTCACACCTGTAATCCCGGCACTTTGGGAAGCCTTTGCTCCTGTCTGATTGCCCGGGTTTCAGGACACATCTGAGTTTTTGTGGGCCTCACTTTAGTCGTGTTCATAATCTTCCTTTCTCCCCCTCCACCTGTCAATGTTCATGTCTGTGATCACATGTAAGCTTTCTGGGAATGAGCCTGCTCACGTCTGTGGTGCTAGTGTCTGCACTCATGTGAGGGCTCCTTGTGCCTGTGGTCAGGCCTGAACACCATCCATCTGTGGCCGGTCACATCTGAGCTTCTCTCTGTCCGTACCCTCACGAGTCAGTCCGTGGTCATATCTGAGCACCTGTGAGCCATTTCTTGGTCACAAGCTGAGTTCCCTTGTGTTCATGATCATATCTGAGCTCCCCTGGGAGTATTTTGGGTCAAGTCTGGGGTCTGTGCTCATGTTCTTACCCCCTTAAATGCTTTTACTTTGTTTCCTTAGGGTCAGAAAGGGGCTCCAGGACTCAAAGGTCACAAGGTAGGTGTATGCAGAAGAGTCCCTGCTGGAATCATGGTCCTGAGACTCCCTGAGCCTGATTTGACCCCTCTTTCCCTCAAAGGGTGACTCAGGAGTTGGGGTCCAGGGTGCCCCTGGGCCAAGTGGTCCTCCAGGTATGAAGGTAAGTCAATGCCCCATGAGTAGTGGTGAGGGCAGTTGGTAGGGTGGTGTTGGAGGTGGAGGGAAGAGAGAATGCTGGGACTAGTCCTGGGAAGGGTCCTGCAGTGACACTCCTCCCTTTGCTATCTTTATTTTAGGGAGAACTGGGACCCCCTGGTCCCCCTGGTGTTCCTGGTATTGTTGGATTCCCTGGTCAGACTGGTCCTCGGGGAGAGATGGGTCAGCCAGGCCCTAGCGGAGAGCGGGTGAGGGGCTGGGATCAGCATGTGGGGACTTGTTGAATCCGGTAGCAGGTAAGGAGGAGGGGACTCTGACTTGGGGGCTCCCCAAGTCACTCTGACTCTCTTGCCTCATTTTCTCATAGGGTCTGGCAGGCCTCCCAGGAAGAGAAGGAGCCCCAGGCCCCTTGGGGCCGCCTGGACCACCAGGGTCAGTGGTGAGTAGAAGCACCCCAAAGCCCCATGTGTCTGATTTCCTGTGTGTTGAGGTCTGTCCATGTAGGGACTTATGATGGGGATTATGCCATACTGTGGGCTGGGTGTGTCTGTGGGCTTTGAGGGCCACAGGAACCTCACCTCACTCTGACCCACAGGGACCACCTGGGGCCTCTGGACTCAAAGGAGACAAGGTAGATCGGACAAATGTTGCTGGCTCTCTCCTCTGCCCCTGTCTTTCCTTCCCACCGCTGCTGGCCCTGTCACCCTCTGCAACCTTCACTGACCTCCTGTGCCCCTCCATCCCCCCCATTCCTTTCACTTATCCCTGATGTCCTGTTGATCTCCAGGGAGATGCTGGAGCAGGGCTTCCTGGGCCTCGAGGCGAGCGTGGGGAGCCAGGTGTCCGGGTATGTATGTCCTGCCCCACAGCCAGGGCCCACTGCAGGGAGTCACGTTGGGACTCCTTTTATCACAGCTCTAGCCTCTGGTTTCCAACCTCTGAGTCAATGAACCTAATGTCACCATCCAGGGTGAAGATGGCCGCCCTGGCCCGGAGGGACCCCGAGGACTCATGGTGGGTCCCACAGGGGAAAGTCCCAGCAGTCTGACCTCATTCATCTTCCTGTGCCCTCTGTGCCCCAGGACACTCTACATTCCCATCTAACCCTCAGGTCCTCATTGTCTATTCTCTTGTCCCCTTTGGTCCTCACTGTTTCCCTTATCCTGTGGCCCCCCTTGGTTCTCCACTGCCCCTAATTCCCGTAGCTTGCAGTCATCTTCTCTCACACAGGGACCCCCTGGCAGCCGCGGGGAGCATGGGGAGAAGGTAAGGATATGAGATAAAGGTCCTTGTGCAAGTGGGGTGGGGATGGATCTTGTAATTCAGGACTGGGCACTCCCTGGTTTAGGTGGAACTCACACTCTTCCACCCAATAGGGTGATGCTGGAACCGCAGGGCTGAAGGGTGACAAGGTGAGTGTGGGCATAGGGGAGGGCAGCACAGGGGTCATGGTGCTCCTGACTCCTCCCTGCCCCTTCAGGGTGATTCAGCTGTGATTGTGGGACCTCCAGGGCCACGAGGTGCCAAGGGGGACATGGTGAGTAGCCCTGGTTTGTGTGCAGGCTAGGTCTCCCCTAGCCTGGGTGCAGGAGGGGCTCCTGTGGGGCTTGCCTAGGGGATAAAGAGCTCATACCCCTAGAGGGTGAGGGACTTTCAGCCCCTGACTCTGTCTTCTAATCCAACTCAGGGTGAACGAGGGCCTCGGGGCATAGATGGTGACAAAGGACCTCAGGGAGAAAACGGGGACCCCGGAGACAAGGTACGAGGAAGAGGGTGGGATACCCCATATGTGGTTCTGTGGACTGTGGGAGCTCCCTATGGGGGTCTATGAGGGTAGGAGGGAAGTCAGGAGGGGAACTTTCTGGGGGCCAGAGGGGAAGGGAGTCCTGAAGGCAGCAGTGACTCTACGGGTGGCTGAGGGGATGGGGGCTCTAGGGTGGGCTCAAGGGCCTTGTTGTGAGGTCAGGAGAGCTGTGTGGACTTTGGCTCTATGAAGGGCCCCAGAGAGAAAGGAAAGGGGCTCCTTGGGTATTAAGGGTGTTCCAAGTGGAATTAGGGACCTAATGGTGAGTGAAGAACAAGAATCTAGGGCTCCCAGTGTAAGAAATGAGCCACTCCATGGACTACAGCCCCCAGCTCCATCCTGCTATGGCACAGCCAGAAGGCATGGGGCTGCTGGAGGTAGCTGGTAGAAGCAGCATGAGGAGCCTTGCCCCAGGGATGGGTTCCAGTCATAGTCTAAGCTTTCAGACTGGCCTGGTCCTGACTGTGTCCCCCTCCTGGGCACTCCCACAGGGCACCAAGGGAGAGCCTGGTGGCAAGGGCTCAGCTGGATTGCCAGGACTGCGTGGACTCATGGGACCTCAGGCAAGCCCTGCCCCAGTCACAGACCCAGTGCCACGTATGGCCCCCACCTGTCCCTGCATGTCCTCTGAGTGTTGGACTGTTTCTGGCTTCCTCACTGTGGGCCCCTCGTGTGTTCACACAGAATCTTTGTGCAGCCTGGGCACTGGCTGCAGGGTAACCGAGGGGTTGCAGGGGCAGCATAGAGGCTAGCATGGGGGGCAGTCACACTGAAGGGCTCCCTGATCTATGTTTCCTGCAGGGTGAGCCTGGTGCAGCAGGGATCCCTGGTGACCCGGTAAGGTACCCTTGCTTCCACACATACCAGTGTCCCCACAGGAACCCCCATCACCATGGTGGTAGCTCTACCATGTGGTAGCCTTTGACGTAGCACTCTTATGGTGTCCTCATATTGCCTGGGAACCCTTACCTCCATTGTCACTTCCTGTGATGGTGTCCCCTGCCCATGATGACCCCAGTGGCTTTGGCCTCTAGAGATGACTCCCACCTCATGGTGTTCCCTGCTTACTATCCAGGTGATTCTCTTTGATTCCTCACTGGCCTCCCTACACTGACCCTTACCCCCCTAGGGATCCCCAGGAAAGGATGGAGTCCCTGGTATCAGAGGAAACAAAGGAGACATGGGCTTCATGGGTCCTCGGGGCCTCAAGGTAGGAAGGAGATGGAGTATTTTCTGGTCAGGAAGGCCTGATGTGGGAGAATGAGGGATCTGGGGTCAAATGTTGGGGTATCCAGGGTTGAATGTGGGCTAACAGGTGATTGGTTGGAGTGAACAACGCCAGTTTGGAGAGTTGGCTTCAGGGTGAAGGGGTCATAAGGCGAGGTGTCTGGAAATCACTTTTGTACCTGCTTTTCTCCCTCAGGGTGAACGGGGAGTGAAAGGAGCCTGTGGCCTTGATGGAGAGAAGGGAGACAAGGTACAAAGGGAGCAAGGGGTTTGAGGAGCTGCAGGGCCTGAGGCCTAAGGCTAACCTCTCCACCTGATGGCTGCAGGGAGAAGCTGGTCCCCCAGGCCGCCCTGGGCTGGCAGGACACAAAGGAGAGATGGTGAGTGTTTGGCACACCCAGAATGAGGAGGGGTCAGGTGGGCCAGGGACAAGTGCATGTCTTCTTTTCTCCAGGGGGAGCCTGGTGTGCCGGGCCAATCGGGGGCCCCTGGCAAGGAAGGGCTGATCGGTCCCAAGGTACACAATAAGGGGTCAGAACAGGACAGGGAAGGTCGCTGTAGGGTCATGGGGTTTAAGATCAAGGAAGATTGTGGAGGAGTGAGTCGCTGGGCAGGAGTGGAACTGGTCTTGAGGTTTCAAGGTGGGTTGGGGTCAAAGCAGAGAGTTAGAATGAAAGGATGAGAGGTAGAACAGGAGATCTCGTGTGCATCAGGGCAAGGATGGAGTTGGGGTTATGGGTATTATGGCTGGTAGGGTTACAGGTGTTTGAGTCATGGATGGTTGTGGGCATTTGGTCAGAGGGTTCGTGGGAGTTCAGGGAGGTTCAGGAGCTTAGAGAGTTCAGGCTCTAGTGTCTCATGGTTCTTCTGTTCCCAGGGTGACCGAGGCTTTGATGGGCAGCCAGGACCCAAGGGTGACCAGGGTGAGAAAGGGGAGCGGGTAAGCAGATTCATAGTTATTGTGAATTGAGGGGAATGTGCTCTTTGAGAAAGAGTCCTTCCTTGGGGATTCTGATCACTGAACTTGTCCTATCTCTGCCCAGGGCCCCCCAGGAATTGGAGGCTTCCCAGGTCCCAGGGGAAATGATGGCTCTAGTGGCCCCCCAGGGATGCCCGGCAGCATTGGTCCCAAAGGCCCTGAAGGACTTCAGGGCCAGAAGGTAAGGGCCCCAACTCTGATTTCTGACCCTTCAACCTCTCTGTCCACCCTCCCTACCCTTCCAACCTCATAACCATCCTCTAGCTTACCTGTCCCAGCCTCTGAAGCTGTGATTCCCAACTTGCCTGACTTCTGATCCCCACTGCCTCTGATCCTGCTCTCTTGGTCTTTGTGTCTGACAGGGTGAGCGAGGTCCTCCTGGAGAGAGAGTGGTGGGTGCCCCTGGGGTTCCTGGGGCCCCTGGTGAGAGAGGGGAGCAGGTGAGTGGGGATCCCTGCACTTAGATTCAGAGTTTGGGGTGACCTCTGGTGTCTCTGAGATCAGAAGTCACAGTGTGGTCCCATCATGTTGTTCATAGGGGAGGCCAGGGCCAACTGGCCCCCGTGGTGAGAAGGGAGAAGCTGCACTGACAGTGAGTATTGGCCTGGGATGGGCTGGGGCCCTGCCTCCCACACCTAACGCCCTGAGCTCTTGGGCCTGGGCCCCTGGCTCCATGCAGTCCCTCTGTGATCCCTGCATTATGTGCCCTATGTCCTTCCTGTGATTCCTGTGTTCTTCATGATCCTTGTGGTCTTGTGCTCCCAGGAGGATGACATTCGAGGCTTTGTGCGCCAGGAGATGAGTCAGCATTGTGGTGAGTGGGGACCAACCTGGAGTCTCCTGGGACCCGCACCCTTTCCACTCCATCACCCCTAGACAGGAGCAAACAGGTCCCTAGAACTTACAGGAGGCAAATGGTCAAGGAGATGGGTGGAGACAGGTGGATACGCAGGACACATGTTCTGCAGGACCAACACACTGACAGTCAGCTTTCCCCAATGGAGAGAGACACACAGGCAGATATGCATGGTCATGTCGTGTTTTCTGATGCCCAGCATGGCTTTGTGGGGAGGAGGATGGAGATGGGAACAGAGCTGTTCTCACCAGGCCTGGCATGGAACCAGGTGGGGCTGTGATGACCCTGAGGAGCATCAGAGAGTGAAACTGTCTCTTCCCTTCTCCCTCTGTCTGCAACCCTCTTTGTGGTCTTTCCATGTCTGCCTGTCTCTGACTATTGCTGTCCCTCGTTGTCTTTTTCCCTTTATTGACCTGTTCCCAACTTCTCTCTCATCCATTGTCTCTTTCTCTGTCTCTCTGTGTGTATCTTTAACCCCCGTGAGTGTCTGTCTGTCGGTTTCCATCTTTCTGTCTCTCTCACTGTCTGTCTTTGTCTCTCTCTGTCCCCTCCAGCCTGCCAGGGCCAGTTTATTGCATCTGGATCACGTGAGTAGTTTTTTGCTCCTAGAACTTTCTCTGCCATAGGCCCTGTCCATCACATGGGTCCTCTCAGTGGGGTTGGCTGGAGTGGGTGCCCATGGTGACCTCAGGGTCCTGTGCCCTCTGCTCTTGGCTCCAGGACCACTCCCTAGTTATGCTGCAGACACCGCGGGCTCTCGGCTACACCCCGTGCCTGTGCTCCAGGTCTCTCACACAGAGGACGAAGGTGAGGACAGCTGGACCTATGGGGCAGGTATGGGTGAGGCATGGACATGGGTGCTCATGCATACAGGGCACATGCCATGCAGACACGATCCACATGCAGTGAACATGGGATCTCAGTGCTGCCCTCCCCACCCTGGTGTCAGCAGCCACTGCTCACAGCACACCCCATCCTTCCTGCAGACCAGGTGCCCCCTGAGGATGACGAATTCTCTGAATATTCTGAGTATTCTGTTGAGGAGTACCAGGACCCTGAGGCTCCTTGGGATGGTGATGGTGAGAATGGAAATCCCAGAGGGATTTGGGTAGGGGTAGGCAGAACTGACTCCTGCTCACCTGACCCCCATTGGCCCCAGACCCCTGCTCCCTGCCGTTGGATGAGGGCTCCTGTACTGCTTACACCCTGCGCTGGTACCATCGGGTGTTCCCTGGAGGCATGGAGGACTGTCACCCCTTTGTCTATGGTGGCTGTGGAGGAAATGCCAACCGTTTTGGGACCCGTGAAGCCTGTGAGCGCCGCTGCCCACCCTGGGTGTCCCAGAGCCAGGGGACAGGTATGGGCTGACCCTCCATTCCAATAGGGGACTGGGTACCAAGCCTGCCCCAATCAGATCCTGGGTGAAGAGTCACTGGGTCAGAGGTGAGTGTCCTGGGGGGAAGCTCCCTCTGACTGGGGGACCTGAGACAGAATCCCAGACCAAAGAACCCAGCCATGGAGCCCCCGATGTGGCCTCCTCCATATTCTCTCCTCTAAAACCCTAGGCATAGACCTGCCCTCTGAGGTCAGAGTCCCTTCTCCCTGCTGTGGCCTCAGCTTCCCCACCATGGGTCCCTTTGCCTGGGTTTCTCTGTGGTCTACATGCTGAGTAAGAAGTCAGGTGACTGAAGACAGTTTCTAACCTGCCCCACCCAGGTGCTGCCCAGAGCTGAAGCCCGGATGACAAGCTGGAGTTCAGTGTCCCTGGAGGAGTGGGGTCTCAGCAGGACCCTGCTGTCCCTCACCTTGGTGCTAGAGGCCTGTGTGCACATGAGCGTGCATGTGTGTGTCCGTTATTTCAGTGACTTGGTCCTGTGGGTCTAGCCTTCCCCCTGTGGACAAACCCCCACTGTGGCTCTGCCTCCCCCTCCCTGGCAGATGACTCACAGTGGAGGGTGGCTATGGGCAGTGAGCGGATGTGACTAATGTCTGACCCGCCCCTTGACCCAAGCCTCTGATGACATGGTGCTGATTCTGGGGGGCATTAAAGCTGCTGTTTTAAAAGGCTTCTGTTGTGATTGTTTGAGGAGATGGGGGTGTTGGGAGACAAGTTATCCCTGGGGGCTGAGTACTATCCTGCATGGGTACAGATTCCCTCCACCCAACCCTGGTCACAGTCTTTTGATCCTCAAGTCCCCAACTTGTCCCCAGAAAAAAGTAGATAAGGTGAGGGCTGAGAATGTGTCTTCACTGTCCCCCAGGAGGGAATGAGTCATAGGTGGGGAGCTGTTTCGTGCCAGGAAACATTCCTCCATCCCCCACAGAGGGCTAAGGGAGATAACTGGGCCCTTAAGTGGGGCAGAGGGTCAGACCACAAGAGAGCATGGCCTGGCCCTAGCCCCAGGCAGCCACACAGCCCTAATTCAGAAGAAGCTGATATCGGTAGGACTAGGTTGTATGGAAATGTGAAGCGTCTTGGGGGTCGAGTGGACCTGGGGTTTGGGGTAGTGGAGAGTTCTGGGATCTCAGGCTGCTTCTCTGCCTCAGGGGCCCCATTCCTGCCCTTCTTTTTCCTGGACCAGCTGCAGGCTCTCCTGCTCAGAACCTCCCTTACCCCTTTGACCCTCTGAGCTTCTCTCTGTCTCTGATCTTAATTTCCACCATGCTTTCTATCTCTGGGATGGTTTCTATCTCTTTCTGTCTTTTTCTTCCAATCTCCCTCTCCCTCTATTTTGCTCTGCCTTCATCTCTTTCATCTGCCTCTCTCTCCCTCCATCTGTTTCTCTATCTATCTACATATCAATCAATCCATCACCTATCTAGCTATCATCTGTTTATCTCTGTCTCTGGGTTTCTTGTCCCTTTTTCTCTGTCTTTCTGTCCTTCAGGTCTCCTCTGTCTGGCTCTGTCCTGATTTTCTCTCTCTCTCACTCTTGCTCTTATCTCTTCATCTTTATCTCTATCTGTCACTCTCAGTACTTACTTGTCCTCTCTAATCCCTCTCTTGGCCACTCTAAACTTTTTCTCAGTCTCCTCCTCTCAGTCACTCTGTCTCTCTTCTCTTGCCGTCTCTCTCTGTCTGTGAGCCATAGTTGACCAGAGCCCTTGCCCTGAGCTTGTTTTCTCCTCACAGCCTGACCATACGATAACCAGGTGGGCCCTGCTATGCTGATGGTCCTGATACACAGCAGGGTGATGGTTGTCCCAGCAACTTCTATCCCTGCCTCCTAGATCCTTCCTCAGAATGATCCTCAGACCTCTCCCAGCCCTGTGGCCTTAGAGATCCCCTCAGCTACCACCACAGGCCCCCCTGCTGTTGGGGTCCACCCTGGCCCTGGCCCCTCCCTGGCCCACACATCATCCTATCAATGGATGTCCCCATCGGCCTCCTAAAGATCTTACTGGAGCAAGCCCAGGCTAGGGCTATCAGGGAGCAGGCTGCCTCCAGTGCTTGCATCCTGGCCCATGTTGGCTGCCACTGGCCTGAAGGAGGGGGTCACAGCAATGGGGCCACCCTGGATGATAAATCCTGGGGAGCAGGTGCAAAGATGGATGGCACTACATCTGGGCATAGTACATCTGGACAAAGTCATGGAGCCACTGCTGTGTGGTGTTATATCATACCTGAGGGACCCACAGAGTCACGGTATATCTGGACAGCCTGGACATTGCTGTGCCAGGTCACTGACACATGGACTCTTGCCACATCTGTGTGCCTCACAGACTTATAAAATGTCTGGACAGCTTGGATGCTAACCATATAAAGTCACCTCCCCATGGTGTCTGCCATGTCTGGGTGCCCCATAATCACGGAGTATCTGTACACTACCACATGGAGTCACTGTCACGTTACTTTCAGAAGCTTCAACACAGGAGCCAAAGACTGCCTGAGACCAGTCCCTCTAAGACCTACAGGTCCATCACCCCATGGGTCATCACACAGGGAAGCGCTGGCTGCAGGTCATATACAGGCTTCCTGAGGCAGCACCTACCCCAGATGGATGGGGCTGTCAGGTGGCCTCTATAGGCATAGATGGCTATACACAGGAAGTCTGTGACCATGGTGGCCTTGCCTTGTGGGTGAGTGTGCATGTGTGACTGAGCCTCTATGTGCTGCCTACTCTAAGTCTCTGACAGTTGTGAGTGTGTGTGTGAGCAAGGTGCGGGTCTATGTGGGGCCTGGGAGGAGTGCGTGCAACTCCCAACCAGGCACCGTCCTCCTTGCACACCCAGCCTCAGCCCTTGGACATACAAGGCTCAGGGGAGAGAGGACTCAAGCTGTCAGGACTCCAACCCAACTCTACCTAACAATTTTTCTGAGTTGTCCGGAACAAAAGTGTTCACTTTTCTAAACCTCAGTTTCCTCCCCTATAAAGCAAAGTGATGCTAACCTTTCTGTGAACTTTGTGTATGTAGTGTACTCAAAGCTTCTGGCATGTAGGAGGTGCTTAATACATGCAATGATTGAAGGATGGGATGGATGATGATCACAGTCATATGCTCCCAGGCTGTGAATGTGTGTGAAGGATGAGGCACACCTGGCCTGTCTGCCCTTTTACCCCACTCCCTTAAACTGACCTGGTCCCTTGATTTGGAAAGGCCAGGTTTGCCTTATTTCACATACCAACTCCATTGCCGGGCCTGAGATGGGACTGACTTTCTGGGCAGCATGGTCAGCCTTGCCTGCAGATAGGGCAGGTACTCTGGGCCATGTAGACAGCTCCTGCTGGAGGTGACGGCAGACACTGGGTAGCATGGGCAGCTCTGGCTGGAGAGAGAGGCAACACTGGTGGACATGTGGCTGCCCGCCCAGAGTAGGGGCATTGGTGTTGATCGCACAGTTGTAAGCAGCCATGGGGTGCAGGCTGAGGAGGCAGGGCTGCAGGAGACGCTGACCTATTCTCAGAACTGGCAGGTGGGCAGGGTTACCCCACTCTGGAGTTGCAGCGGGCAGTGGCCCTGGCCAGTTCAGTTGCAGGATGGACAGAGGTACATTAGGAGGCAGCCCCCTGCAGGATCTTGGGCCAGGGAAAAGCAGGCAGGTGGCACGGGGCAGTGTGGGGAGAGTGAGGGAATTAGGAAAAGACCTGGGCACTGAAGGGTGGGGCTGGAGGGGTGAGAGTGCTGAGGGGTATCTCCTGGCATAGGGGTTATCTAAGGGGCACATCAGTATGTCAGTGGATGGGAGGAGGGGGAACACCGTTGCCTTGTGAGGGAGAGGGGGCTGGGCCAAGGGGAACTATAGTGTCTTCCTCCATCCCGGGAGGATGGGAGCCAGCTGGAGCTGCCTGAGGCCCTCCTGCTCTACTCTTTGCTGTTCTCCAAGAGATCATGTCTGTCAGGACTCTCCTCATGGGTCACACCAGTTTTGGAGGGGGGTCCAGGGGCTCATTTGGGTAGTTTTTCATATGATGTGGCTTTAGCACTTAAACTATCATTTCTAGGGTGTCTACTCTGTGCCCTGTGCCAGACCTGAGCTTTTTTCTAAACACCCTCTGTGTACTCTGTTCTGGTCATGAGCTTCTCTTAACTCTGTGTGCCCTGGCTGGTCCTGATTCACTAAGCACCTACGCGTGTCCTGTGCCAGGTTGGAATCAGGAGGTGCAGTCAGGGTTCACTGGCTACTTAGTCACACCCCCAAGTGGGAACCTCATGCTCCCTGTGAGCTCTGGGCCCAGGGAGACACTGGGAACAATCCTTTACTGGAAATGGCCAGAGGAAGTTGGGATTCCTGGAAACCCCTAACCCCCCAGTCACAGCAGCAGTGGGGGTGGGGTGACAAAGGTAAAGGTGTGCAGCAGAGAGCAACAGGTCCCATTACAGGTTTCCTATCTCTGTGTACATGTCTGGGTGCAGGGCTTGTTGTGTGTGTTCCTATGTGTGCATCTGTGTGTGTGCACGTGTAGCTGTGCCAGTGTGTCTGTGTGCCTCACACTGATGTCCCTGTGGAGGTGGTCTGGCGGTTCTGCCAGGACTGGTTAGCAGATAAGGGACTAGGAGGAGCATAGAGGACTTGGGCCACCCCATGGCCTCCAGACTTGGACACTGGGAGAAGGTCCAGTGGTCAGGGCAGAGGGCACCATGGTAGCCAACCAGGGTCAGGCCAGCAGGTTCATAGTTGGGCGAGACTGAGCCGGACATGTTCACACACAAGTGCACACTGACATGCCAGCATACTTCCCACGCCCAGGGCAGGATTCCAGGCTTACTTTGGGATGCCCTGAGGAGGGCAAAACCATGAGGGCCAGTTATTCTATTGGGCATCTATTGATGCTGTGCAAGCAGGCTAGGAGAGTATTTCATTGGAGGGAACCAGCAAGGGTATGGATGCGGGGCACGTGCTAGTGCTGTGTGTAGTAGGTGAGGCCTTGAGGGTTAGGAGCAGTGCTGAGTCTGTCCTACCCTGTGGGCTGGCTCTGTGATCCTGGGCCCTCCTTCCCTCCCTGACCCTCAGTTTCCTACCTGAGAAATAGGGCCATGGAGCTTATCCTCAGAGTAGAAGTGGGCTCTGGCCTTGGGGAGGGACCCTGGTTTTCTAATGTTGACCTGTGGCCTCTCATCTGGATATGGGGACTTGGAAGGGTAAGTCTGGGTCAGTCCAGTGTCAGACTTTTGGGGGAAGAGTGGGAGGTGCAGGGCTGCTGCATTTCCTGGGAACCAGGTTCATACTGTCTGGGAGTGGGGATGGCCTCCCAGAAACAGCCCCAGCACTCTGCCCTGTCCCGGCTCTCCCCTACCTTCAGCCCTTGATTATGAGCCCAGGAGAGCTGGGGAAGAAGAGAATGTAGAGGCCACAGGAGGTGCTGGGTGTCTGTGGATGTTAGAGGAGGTAGCTTCGGCAACAAGGCCGTGGGTTAGGCAGGCTGTGGGCATGTGGTGATGAGGCCTCTGGGGCAAAGGTGACCCAAAGATGGACTTGGCAGTGGCTAGGAAAGAGACAGAAAGGTTGACTTTGGAGAAGTAGCGAGGAGATCACAAGGGGCATCCTGCTCTTCAGAGCTGCCCAAGGCTGTGCTCAGAGCTGGGAGTGGGGTGGAGGGAGGGCGAGGTGGACCCCACAGAGGGAGGATGAGGAAGGAGGAAGTAGTTGACTCTGCCTGGGGTAGGGCATTCCTAGGGTAGGCGGCTAAAGCTGGTTCGGGAAAGGTCCAGGTAGGCTTCCAGCATGTGGATCTTCTGAATCTTCATTTCCTATGAAGTGGACAAGACTTCTGTGTCAGATTCATCTTAAGGATCCTTAAGTCAGCATCATCTCAGGGCTCTGAAGAGCTGGAGCATGACCTGGAGGACTGACCAGGGCAGGGTTGTGGCAGGGAGGGGTTGGCAGAGGGCACTACAGCATTGGCGCATGAGGTCAGCCTTGTTCTCCATGCTCCTAGTACCTGGCTCCTGGCTGGGCAGAGAGAACTTGATACAGGGACCCTACCAGGGATGTTATGGAGGACATCTCTAGAGGGCAGTGTGACCCAGGTTCTAGCAGTGTTTGTGGCAGCTGGGGCAGAAAGTGTACAAAGGCTGGGAGAGGCAGAGCTGGGGAGACACAAAAGGGTTCAGGTGGGGGCCAAACAAGAGAGTGAGCCAGGGGGTTCTGAATTTCTGTGTCTCTCCCCCATCCCTTGTCCCCACAGCATCTTCAAAGACAAGAGGGAGACAAAGGATATAATAAAAGATAAGACCTTTTTTTGAGTCAGAGTCTCACCCTCTTGCCCAGGCTAGAGTGCAGTGACATGCTCGCAGCCCCTGCAGCCTCTACCTGCTGGACTCAGGCGATCTTTCCACCTCAGCCTTCCAAGTAGTGGAAATCACAGGCATGGGCCACCATGTCTGGCTAATTTTTTGATTTATTGTAGAGGCAAGGTCAGTCTGGTCTTGCCCAGACTGGTCTTGAACCCCTGAACTCAGGCAATCCTCTCACCTCTGCCTCCCAAAGTGTTGGGATTACAGGCAGGAGCCACTGTACCAGCATGGGGACAAATGTGTTATAAAATAGTTTTATCAGAGTCTGACACATTTAACCTACTCTATATATGTGTATGTTTGTTGATGGTGCACATTGCATTTTCCTGATGATGGGACAGAGGCTCATTCAAAAATAAGTATAAACTCATGATAAAAGTATTAATTGGTAAAAATGAAATTCTGGAAAGCAAATTAAGATACTTCCTGCCTGTAATTTCAGATACTTGGAAGGCTGAGGCAGAAGGATCGCCTGAGCCCAGCAGGTCAAGGCGGTGGTGGCAGTGAGCGTGCCATTGCATTTCAGCCTGCACGACAGAGTGAGACTCTGACTCAAAAAAAAAAGAAAAAAAAAAGATAGAAAGCCAGGCCTGACTCCTGACCCCCTGCAGAGGTGCTTCTGGGGCTTCTATGCACTGAGGCAGACAACTTGGGGTGGGGAGTGTTTGTCTAAGGAGGGTGATCAGGTGAAGGCACTTGAAGAACCAAGTGGGCAGAGGTGGATCAGGGACAGGTCTCTACATCTGTCCATGTGCCTGACTGCTGCGGTGTTACCTGACCCCATCCTCGGGATGATGAAAGAGAAGCTTCCTGAGGGTCCTGTGACCCCATTTTTCAGCAGAGAAAACAGCTGGGTCTCATGAGGCTGTCAGTTCTGCTGCCTTGGTATCTGTCCTAGCCTGCTGGGGATGTCGGGGGATGTATTCAGAACCTTCTCTGCCTCCAACCTCAGCAATTGGTTGGCACACTGATCTGGTGGCACATGGATGGTGATGGGTGGGCTATTAGAGGGACTGTCCTTATGGGCATCAGTCTGGGTCTCTCATCTTGATCCCTTGTGATCCTCACCCTGGTGGTCTTCTAGAAGGTTCCCTCCCTTTTCCTGCCCATTGTTCCTGAGCAACTCTGTGCCAGGCCCCAGGCCCTGAATGCCTCAGACACTGCAGGACTGCGTCAGCTCTAAGTGATCAGTCTGGAGAGAAAAGTCTCTTGAGTGAGGTGACCAGGACTGAGGCTGAGGGTGTACTAGGTGGGCCTGGAGATGTCTTGGAGAAAGGACCCAGTAAGAAAGTGTCTTTTAAGCTGGGCTTTGCATAAAAGAAGGCCACCACAAGGATGGCATGCCCTGGGGTTGAGTGGTTATTGGGGTGGGGGAGATATGAGAAGGCTAGGAATGGATTCCTGGACCATAAAGCCAGGGTGTTGGATACTCCACTGGGTTTGGGTTTTATCCTTCATGCAGTGGGGAACTCTCCAGCGGGTGACCGATTGAGCTTTATATCTGGTGGTGCACATAAGAATGAGAAGTGCTGGTGTGATCCCACTGCTTCTGCCAGGCGCAGAGGGACCTGGGGAGGAGGGACATAACAACAGTGGCTTGAGACCATGGTCTGGGGGGGTGTGGGGGGCTGTCTGATGCTAAGAGCCCAGGAAGGTACATGTAGTGTCAGTCTTGTACCCTGAGGCTGAGAGACCAAGGGCAGAGAGGGTGGCATGGGGTCCTGTCCTTTGTCTGATACTGTGTGCTGCTTCTCTCTCTCTTTTTTTTTTTTTTGAGTTGGAGTCTCACTCTGTCGCTCAGGTTGGAGTGCAGTGGCATGCTCACGGCCACTGCAGCCTCGACCTGCTGGGCTCAGGCAATCCTTCCGCCTCAGTCTTCCAAGTGGCTGGAACCACAGGGCGCATCACCACGCCCAGCTAATTTTTTGATTTATTGTAGAGATGAGGCATCGCCAAGTTGTCCAGGTGGGTCCCGAACCCGCGAGCTCAGGCAATCCACTCACCTCAGCCTCCCAAAGCATGGGATTACAGGCTGAGCCACCGAGCCCGGCTGCTGCTTCTCTTTTAGTTTGCACAACCAACTGTCCCACGCTTATTGTCATGGTGGGTCTGCCCACCAGGGGCAAGACCTATGTTTCTAAGAAACTGACTTGATACCTGAACTGGATTGGTGTGCCCACTCAGGATGAGCCATGGCTCCAGCTGTCCTAGGGAACATTGGGACTTTGTGGGAGAGGGGAAAATGCTAGACTGTGGGCTGGGCCTGGAGGGGTCAGGGTCCAGAGTTGGTGGGGGTGGCTGAACCTGTCTTTCCTCCTAGAATTCAACATTGGCCAGTATCCCCGGGACATGGTCAAGACCCACAAATCTTTTGAGTTTTTCCTCCCGACAATGGAGAAGGCCTGAAAATCAGGAAGTAAGTATTTGTGTGATGGGGAGGCATGGTGGGAGGTACTGTTGTAGAGAAAGCTAACAAGTTACCTGTTTACTGAGAAGCCCCTGGAACCAAGCTGCTGGTGAACAACTGAGCTGCTTCTGAGCCCTGGCCCTACTCTGCCCCATGGCAGGGCCAGTCTCTTGACCTCTTAGGATGTGATGGGGTTGGAATGTGATGGGTTTTGGAGTGAGACGAGAGGGTGGGTAGCCCTCTGGTGTCTGGCCTGTTCCTTCTGTGGGAGGGGAGGGTGGAGCTTCAGGAAGGGGAGAGGCTCAGCCTGGGCAGGGTAGGTCTGCTACACAGAGGTCACCAGTCCCCCCAGGGGATGGCAGGTGGTGGGAAGGGGAGCCTGAGTGGGAGCAGGGTCCAGGCCTCAGGGATGGAGGGGGCTTTCCTGTCTTGCCCCACAATGAGCCCCTTTCTGTGTATTGGAGCATGTTTGCCATGTGCTTGGTTCTTGGTATTTGGAGAACATGACTGATTTTTCTGTGAAGCATCCAACATGCTGTTGTGTGAGTATTTAGTACTCCTGTCTTTATTCACAAGCTACAAATTTTCATATGCTAACTACCTCACCTTTCAGACAGAGCTGAATGCTTTCTCCAAGGGACCAGCACCCCTGAGCACCTGCTGGTGGTCTAAGCAGCTAAGCCGTGTTCTTCTTGGTAGTTGTTAGCTGGAGACCTAGAAGCCCCTAATCAGCTAAGGGTGGTAGAGACTTGCTTTTAGCCCAGCCACCAGGGTAGGACAGTGAGCAGAGGTTGACCCATCTCTAGTGATTTTCCCAAATCAAGCCTAGCCCCAGGCCAGAGGGTAACTGGGCTGCCTTGGATGTTGGGACACTGGGCTACATATTCCTTGTCTGGTCACCACAGGGCCACTGTGGGGGTTGGACCTTCTCACTAGACTGCTTTTGTTCTTGCATCACTGGGGCTGGGCCAGGCTGTGGCACTAAGGAGGAAGGGGAGTCTGACCAGGTGTCTGTGGCCAAATTGTGGGTAAAACTCAAGACTGTGCCCTCTGGGGATGTCGAGTCAGACCAAAAGGATAGGACTAGTATCTGAACCTACTGCGTGCTGGGTGCTTGTTGCCCATTGTCACCTTCTGCTTTTACAGATGAGGAAACTGAGGCTGAGAGAGGCCAGTAGTCTCACACAAGACAGGAAGTTACTTTAGATCCCAGACTTGAATCTAAGCCCATCTACTGCTAAACACTTCCCATTATTCTAATAGTAGTGGGTAGGTCAAAGAATATCAAATGCAGATTTTTAAACAATCTAAAGGCTGTGTGCAGTAGCTCAAGCTTATAGTCCCAGCACTTTGGGAGTTGGAGGCGAGATAGATTGCCTGAGCCCAAGGGTTCAAGACCAGCCTGGGCAACTTGGCGAGACCTCATCTGTACAATAAATAAAAAAATTAGCTGGGTATGATGGCGCATGCCTGTGGTTCCAACTATTTGGAAGGCTGAGGCGGAAGGATTGCCTGAACCCAGTAGGTCAATGCTGCCGTGGCCATAAGCATGCCACTGCACTCCAGTCTGGGCTACAGGGTGATACTCCAACTCAAAAAAAAAAAAAAAAAATTTAAAAATTACTCAAAGCTGTGGGACTAGTTCATTTGATCTTCCCTATAAGCTCTTGCAGCGGGTGGTGGTGCCTCACTTTTCCTGCTTCTGAGACTGAGGTAAGAAAGTGATGGTGTTGTCTGAAATTACCCAGGGTTTGAAATTGAAGCCAGCCTGCCTGAGTCCATAGTGTTTGTGGGGAGAGTGGAGAGTGAGGGAGCTGGTGTTCCCAGTATCTGCTAGTATTCCGTTCAGGCTACCCCTCAAAGGTAGGGATATTGGGATTAATTCAGAAGGGAAGTCCTAGACTTAGAGATTGGAGAGCTGGTTCAAGTCCACCCCAAAAAAGAAGCTGAGGCCTGGCTCATTGGTGCCTTCTGTGGATATAACTTTGGACTGTTCTAGGAACACTTTCTCCTGTGTCCAAAACCTGGCCTGACCACTGGGTCACAGGGCCATTTCCCATTAACTAGCCCACAATTTCCCACAAATAATTGGTAAAACAAATGGACCAGAAGGCTGGGCACGGTGGGTCATACCTGTAATCCCAGCACTATGAGAGGCTGAGGCAAGAGAATGGCTTGAGCCCAGGACTTTGAGACCAGCCTAGAGAATAGAGTGAGATTTTGTCTCTCAAAAAATAATAATAATAAATCAAAATAAATGAGCTGGGCATGGTGACGTGACCCCATAGTCCCATCTATTCAGGAGGCTGAGGCAGAAGGATTGCCTGATCCAGGAGGTTGAGGTTGCGGTGAACTTGATTGTGCCACTGCATTCCAGCCTGGGTGACAGAGTGAAACTGTGACTCAAAAAAAAAAGGACCAGAGTTTTTAAAAAGGAAAACCCAGGAAAAGAAGTCTGCATTTCCTAGAGGCCCAGTCACTTACATATTGTTGATGTCCCTAAAGCCACACAATGTTGAGGCCCATCTCTGATAATAGACACCGTGGAAGGTCTAGAAAAGTGCATGCACAGTCATGGGTGCACATGCAAGAACATGTCTATACAGATGCCATCAGACACATTTACACTCCTTCACACAGCCCATGCCACTCACAGGCCCCCTGTGCATACATGTGGGCACATGCATGCATGTGTGTACCTCACAGCCATATATCTAGACACACACATACACATGACATGTACACATGGCTGCATACAACTTACCCCTGTGCACGTGCAGTCTCATAATACAAGATGCACATATGTGCACATATACATTTAATACTTGGACTCACTCATATGTGTGTGTCACTGTTGAGACCTACCATTCAGGAAAAAAGGTTATTTTCAAAATATTACTTCTCATTGACAATGCACCTGCTCCATGTCCATGAAGGCAAGGACACACACAGGCACACGTGTGCTCACCCTGTACCTACACATGCACAACTGAGTATACTCAAACATGATGTATTAAAGGTCACCAAGTCTGCCCTCAGGTTCAGTGGTTTACTAGGATGATGACTCATAGGACTCAGCATATAGCTGGACTCATGGGTCAAATTTATTTATTTTATTTAATTAATTTAATTTTTTTTTTTTTTGAGTTGGAGTCTCACTCTGTCGCCTAGACTGGAGTGCAGTGGCCGCTCCCAGCCACCACAGCCTCAACCTGCTGGGCTCCGGCGATCCTTCTGCCTCAGCCTTCCAAGTAGCCGGAACTACAGTCGCACGCGAACATGCCCGGCTAATTTTTGATTTTGTTGTAGAGAAAAGGTCTTGCCAAGTTGCCCAGGCGGGTCTCGAACCTGCGGGCTCAGGCAATCCACTCCCTCAGCCTCCCAAGGCGCAAGATTACAGGCTGAGCCACCGAGCCCAGCTATGGCTCAGATTTATTACAGTGAAACAACACAAAGCAAAATCCACAAAGGGAGAAGGGCCTGGGGTGAAGTCCCAAGGACACCAGGAGCAAAAATCCAAGATTCTTCTCCCCATGGTGGAGTCACACAGGATGCACTGAATTCCTCTGGCATTGAACTATGACAACATGTGTGAAGTGATGTCTGCCAAGGAAGTTCACTAGAGTCTCACTGACCAAGGTTTTACTGAGGGCAGGTCATATAGACACCTGTGCCTAGCATGCACCACAATTCCAGACTCCCAACAGGAACACAGCTTAAACCATATTGTTTGTGTATTAGTCTACACACAATGAGCTACTCTTATTATTTAGGGAAAGTTTTCTGTTCACCATTCAAGTTCTCAGATCCTTGCCAAGGGCTAATCTTGCAAGCAGACTTTTTGGAGGGTGGTGTTCTCAGTCCTGTTTTGTTAACTCTTCCACACACATACAGTCACCCACCACACATAAAGGGATGTGTGTACACACATGTATACCACAGAGGCACATGTGTGGACACATATACACTTGAGTTCACCTTATATGCACATGAGTCCGTACACACATTTACACTTATATATGTGCTCACACTGTCAAATACCACACAAAGGCATGTATACACACCCATGTGTATGCAGATGGAACCCACACATGGCATATTCTATGTGCACATGCTTGGACACACAGATACAAACACTTATACACATGCACATGACTGCATGCACACACTTGTATCATGTGCACACATGTTGGCACATTCATTCTTACTTGTGCCCAGTTAGTCACATATCACACACACAAGGGGCTGGGCATACTCATGTGTGCATACACAGCTATACTCACACATGGGTCCAGGGAATGGTCATACGTGCACACTCACAGGTTTACATATACACACATGAGCACAACACGCACATACCCACCCAGCATGCACGTCTGCACCCATTCATCCCATTTACACACATACAAACACACACACATAGCCTCCCAAGCTATTCTCTCAGCATCCCCACTGGGGTCTTAGATCTCTTTCATGTGGTGAGGTCATGGCTAGAACAACCCACAAAAGAGATCTTAGCCCAGAACATGGGTCATTAAATGCAAATGATAAAAAATTGGCCCAGCAATGTCAGTTACCTGGACTCTCCAAATTCTGATTTTTTTTTTTTGGCAGAAGAAAGCACTTTGAGGCTTTCTTTGGAAGACCCATTGGAGCACAGAAAGGTCACAGGAGACATAGTAGCAGAGCTCCTTCTAACGAATGGACTCAGCTCTGCCACCAGTTTCTCTGTGGCTCTAGCAGGCTGCTCCCTGCTCCGATCAGCTTATGTCCCCAAATTTCAGCATGCAGGCCCGGTGAGAGCTCTGACAGTCTAGTCCTTTGACTTTGACAAGACCTGAAGATCAACAAAGCCAGGGGATCTAACTTTATTCTCACATAGAAAAAGTGAAGGTAATACGTAAATTAAGAAGTAAGAGTAACTTATCTATCTCCAGACCTTATAGAAGAAATGGATAAAATGAGAAAGAGCCTTATGTGTGCCAGTTCATTTTTCAGCAGCCAATGGAAAGGTTGAGACGTTCTGAAGACACAGTCAGTGGTGGGTCATGGGTGAGGGTATGGGGACACGATAGAGGCAGAGGCACAGCACCCTCCTCCAGAAAGAGTGGTGGGAGGAGTTCTCTCTCCCAGGACAGAAAATCGAACATTAAGCCTAACACTGCCCTGGAGGCCAGCAATAGTGATATGGATTTTTTCAGGTCACCCTGGGCTTCGAGAGTGTCAGCTCAATGGGTCAGCCTGCCTAGTCCCAGAAAGGGTCGGCACAAGGGATTGGTAAGCCTGGTCCTGGAAGTGTCGGCTCTAATGGGCTAGCAAGCCAAGCCCTGAGAGTGTTGCTGATTCAGTGGGCCAGCAAGTCCAGACCCCAGAGTGGTGGCTTGCAAGCCAAGCCCTGAGAGTGTTATGGCCCCCAGAAGTGTCTCAGGCTCAGAGTCTTGCCTTCTTCCAGCAGCTCTCCCAGTTCAGCTGGCTCCGTCAGTTGGCAAGCCAGCCGCCGGGGTGCACAGCTCTTTGGCTCTGACGATCTTCTGCAGTTCTTCAGGTTGGGATTCTTGTCTTGTGCCCAGGAAGAATGAGGGACACAGAGAGCCGGAAAGTGAGAAAGCAGGATTTACTAAGATTTATTAAGAAAATCTCCCACTGTTGGAGGGGACCTGAAGGAATTGCTGGTTTGGAACTGAAACCTGGAGATTATATAGCCCTAAGACTGAGCCAATTGGTTAGCACTAGCAGTGAGCTGACTGGTCGTTTTTCCATCCCAGTAGTTAATACTTAAGCTCAGTTTGAGAGGCTTGCAGTGAGCTTGTTTACCATAACAAGTGTATTAACCTGAGATGCCTACTGAAGGTTGTTTACTACATTGTTACCAGAGGACTTGCCCTGTCTGTCTACCTAGCCTTTCTCTAGCTATCTCCTGTCTCAATAGTGTCTCTCATCTCCCCACCACCAGCCCCTGACACTCATGCACTCAAGAAAGTGTCTGGTTTGAAAGAGCTTATGATAATAGGGAAAATGTATAATATTGGAAATCATGAGCCAGGTGCAGTGGCATGTGCCTATAGTCCCAGCTCCTCAGGAGGCTGAGGAGGGAGGATCACTTGAGTCCACCACAGAGTTCCAGGCTGCAGTGAGCTGCACTCCAGCCTGGGTGAGAGAACGAGATCTTATCTCTTAAAAAAAAAAGACACCCCCAAAACCCTTCACAAATATGGCAAAATGGCAGTACTGATTTGTACACAATGTGATGATGAGGGAAAATACAGGAAAGTGGAACTTAAAAAAATTTCTAGTGGCCAGGAGCACATAGCCTTCGCATCTCAGGAGCAGAGCTAGTCAAATGCTGAAAATTATCCCAAGGAAAGAGAAGAGAAAGCTTGAAAAGTGAGAAGGGGATCTAGGGACTGTCCCTTCTCCTGTCTTGGGTAGGGTGTATCCAAGACCTGTTACCCTCCTGTAGCCAGGGTCAGATGCTAGACTGACCCTGTGTTTTCTCTCCTGAAGGCAGTGTGTCCTGGCAGCCCTCTGTGACGTTCGATGGTTCTCAAGTGAGGAGGGGGAATATGTGGTGGTGAGTGTGACACCCTGGTGACATCTGGGAGTGACACTTGGAAGCCCCCTCATATCTATGCCTTTGCTTATCAAAGGTGTTTGGAGGGGCAGACAGGGTGTGTGTGCCCCAGGTGCCCCAGGGTGCCAGCCCTAGGAGGAAGTCTGCAGCAGCTCTGCAGGAGGAAGCTGCAGGCTGGATCTGGGTCAAGAGTTTCCCTCTTGGCGTGTGGCAGCATTTAACCCTGCAGGACTTCCCTCTGAATACTTGCATCGTTAACTAGCCCAGAAGTTACCTAAGTCTTTAGTAAATGTGATTTCCCTTGATGTGAGGAGAGTCCTGCCCAACATTTACTGGCTGCTGTAGGAACCAGCTGAATCCTGGTAAGGGAATTCAAACTGTTGTGGCACCTTTGTTAGGTGGAAGGGTGTGACAGGCCTGAGCTGGGGTGTCTATGGTAAAGGGCCCTACCCCAACTCTATACAGTCATATACAGGAGCTGCTCTTTGCCTTCCTTTCTCCTCTTGGAGTCATGCTTCCTGGAGCTCTGACCCCAGCTCGAATATGGACTCATTGCCTGTGGCATAGCCATCTCCCTGGGTTTCCCCTTTCCTCTCTCCTAGGTTGAATGCTCTGCCCCTGGATCTTGTGTCTTCCTATCCTTGGCTTACTGACCTGTTTTGTTGAAGCACATCCTCTAGTGGTTTCCTGAGAAAGGTTCTTGGGAAATAAATTGTGTGTGACCTTGCATAGCTGTCTTTTCTTAATACTCACATTTGATAGCTGGGTATAGAATTCCAGGTGGAAGTACTTTTTTTTAGTTTTTTTTTTTTAGTTGGAGTTGTCACCCAGGCTGGAGTGCAGTGGTATGCTAACAGATACCACAGCCTCGATCTGCTGGGCTCAGGTGATCCTTCCACCTCTGTCTTCCAAGTAGCTGGGATCACTGGCCCTCACCACCATGCCTGGCTAAATTTTGGTTTATTATAGAGACGAGGTCTTGCCAATTTCCCCTGGCTGGTCTTGAAACCCTGAGTGCTGGCCGTCCTCTCTCATCTGCCTCCCAAAGTGCTGGGATTACAGGCGTGATCTGCCACGCCCGGTGGAAAGTGCTTTTCCCTTTTAGAACTTCCACTTCCATGAGACATTTCTTTCTTGCTTATAGATTCTGCCATGGCTGTGGAGAAGTCAGATGTCATTCTGACTTGCTGATCTTCTTAACATTTCACCTTATGGAGGGAACCAGGGGCTTCTCATGCCCCTTCTTCTTGGGAAGCCTTTAGGGTTCAAAGTGATGTGTCTTATGATGGGTCTTCTCTTCTAGCATGCTAGGAGTTCCTTTCGGCCAGAAAACTCTTGTACTTTAGGTATTTTTTTTTTTATAAACCACCATGGCCACTTTCTGGCAACTCATTCCCCTGTAGTCCAAGTTTCTGAGCTGCTTTTTCTAGAACTCCTGGTGGTTCATGCTAGGCTTGATCCCTAAATTTATCTTCCCCCCCTTATTTTCTCTCTTTGTCTTTTGTTTTGAAGGAGACTTCCTCAACATTATCTTACAAGTATTTTTGTTAAATTAAAAAAAATTTTCAGCTGGAGTCCGTATCTTACATCTATAATCCCAGCACATTGAGAGGCCAAGATGAAAGGATTGCCTGAGCCCACAGGTTTGAGAC
The DNA here is from genome assembly GCF_000164805.1 of Carlito syrichta. NCBI lineage: Eukaryota > Metazoa > Chordata > Mammalia > Primates > Tarsiidae > Carlito > Carlito syrichta. The sequence goes on from NW_007253981.1 coordinate 618,155, forward strand.
TAGCCTAGGAAACTTGGTGAGACCTCATCTCTACAACAAAAATAAACAAATAAAAATTAGCTAACGTGATGGTACATGCCTGTGGTTCCAGCTACTTGGAAGACTGAAGTGGAAGGATTGCCAGAGCCCAGCAGGTCGAGCCTGTGGTTGCCATGAGCATGCCATTGTACTCTAGCCTGGGCAATAGAGTGAGACTTCGCTCAAAAAAAAAAAAAAATTCTGTGACCATATTTTAAATGTCTTGCTCTTTGATTGTCCTAATTTTTTAGAACTCTGCTCTTATTTCGTAGTTACTATATCCTTTTATATCTCTCTTTGGATTATAATTGTAAGTTTTTTGGACATTTTCTTCTATTCCATGCCCTGTCTTCATTTTCTCCAAATCCCTTTTTTCTGTTTGATTGATTTAGCCTCTATTTTTCTCATCAGAGGTTTTGCTGGAGTGCTTGGTGAGGCCTGATTGCATGCCCTTTATATTATTTATTTATTTATTTATTTGAGTAGGAGCCTCACTCTGCCACCCAGGCTGGAGTGCAGTGACACACTGCTCACGGCCACCGCTGCCTCGACCTGCTGGGCTCAGACGATCCTTCTACCTGAGCCTTCCAAGTAGCTGGAACCACAGGCAACACCACCATGCCAGCTGACTTTTTGATTTATTGTAGAGATGAAGTCTCACCAAGTTGCCCTGGCTGGTCTTGAACCCCTGATCTCAGCTAATCCTCTCGCCTTGGCCTCCCCAAGTGTTGGGATTACAGGTTTGAGTCACCAAGCCCAGCCATGGATGCCCTTTTTAAAAAGTGATGCTGGAATTCGAGACCAGCCTGGGCAACATATAACGAGACGCTGTCTCTATTTAAAGAAAGAAAAATAAATTAAAAGAATATTAGTCAGACGTGGTGGTGTGTTCCTGTAGTCCTAGTTACTCGGGAGGCTAGAGGCGGGGGAGATCGCTTGAGCCCAGGATTTGAGGTTGCAGTGAGCTATGATCGGGCCACTGCATTCCAACCTAGGTGACAAGATTGGGACCCCCCCCAAATGAAAAAAGAAAAAAAATAGGCCAGATGTGGTGGCTCATGCCTATAATCCCAGCAGTTTGGGTGGCCAAGGTGGGAGGATCCTTTGAGTCCAGGAGTTCAAGACCAGCGTATACAATATAGCAAGACCAGCCTACACAATATAGCAAGATATCCATCTCTACAAAAATTTTAAAAATTAGACAGGTGTGGTGGCATTCACCTGTAGTCCCAGTTATTTGGGCTGCTGAGTTGGAAGGATCACTTTGTTCCTTGGAAGGTGGAAGGATCTTTTGTTCCTTTTTTTAGAGGTGCTATTCCTGAGTTTCCTGGTCCCACACAGGTGGTGTGCTCTGCTTTGGTTTTCTCCATTTCTCTGATTCAGTCACCATGTGTCTGTCTTACAAAATTTTGTTGACATCTCCATCTCTTGCCTCTCTTGTTCTCTTTATCCTTCTATTTTCATTTTACTGGGGTTTCAGGATGGAATGGAAATAAATGTAGGCTCAGTTTACCAGATTTAACTAGTTTCACTGGAATTCCTGCTGGCCAAACATGAACTGAATGCCTACTGTGTGCAGAGCAGTGCTGAGTACATTCTTCTGTGTCAAGGGTCTGCCCCCCTGCGGGGTGCATAGGTACCCATACCTTCCTGCTTTCTTCTTCCCCAAGGAGGGGAGGACCAACCCAGCCCAGCCCTTGTAATTCTGGAGGAAACTGGCCAGGCAGATAGCCGAGGCAGCAGCTAGTCCTGGCAAGAAATCCAGTCCCCAGAGATGCCTATGCCACAGTCCTCAGGTGACTTCTTACCTTCCCCAGGGCCAAAAACTGAGATAACCCCATTCGGCCCTAGGTTTTTGATGCAACAAATACCACTTGAGAATGGAGAGTAACCATCTTTAACTTTGGGGAACAGAACAGCTACAAGGTGAGGCCTCCTTATCTCCTCCACTTAGTGGGGCTGTGACACATCCCAGCCCTCTGAGCCTCCTTTTACAGCCTCCTGATGCATGTGGGGTATTGGGCTGGCATGACTGCTGAGTATGATTTGGCTACTCTTTTCTCTCCACCTGGGGTTTTCTTTCCAGGGAGAGAGGGGGTCCTGGTGGGAGAGTCCAGAATAGGGCAGCACCTGCTTCAGCTCTGTGCTCCTCAACCCTTCCCTACCCCGCGGAAGAAGAATCTCAGGGCCTGACTTCGGTCAGCATGCCCTTGTCAGGGCGGAGAACTCCCGGAGCGAGACCCAGGGCCCTCAGTATGTTTGTGGTTCCTTCCATCGTGCCGCACTGGTGCTTCTGGTCCTTGCTGAAGATCTTTTTTGTTGAGTCCATCTGTGTGAATCCTGAGGTCATAGCTGCCAACTTCATGGTGAATAGTGCATCTGGCCTTGTCAGGGGCAGTAATAAAAAAAAGTGACCTGTGACAGAGAGGTGCCTTTCTGGGTTTTGGCTGACTTTGATTTGATCTCGTACCATGCAAGGTAGGGAGGCAGTGTAACTTAGTTGCTAGATCAGGTAAGCCTCAACCCCTGAAGACCACTGAGTGGAAGGCTATGTGACTGGTGGATGTTCGTTCTTGTTCCTTCCCCTCTCTCCCTTCTGTTCCCGGCTCATGATCCCCTGGGCAGTGAGGGAGAAGCTGAAGCTGGGTAGAGATGTTTATATTTGGGAGAAAGAGAGACTCATCCGTTCCTCCTCCTCCCCCAGCTTACCTGAAGGATGACCATCTGGGTTTAGGGCGATAGTTCAGGGTGGGGAAGGGCTTATTGTAAGGATGAGGTCTCATCAAGTTGCCATGGCTGGACTCAAACCCCTGGGCTCTGGCAATCCTCTTATCTCTGCCTCTCATAGTGCTGGGGTTACAGGTGTGAACCACCACACCCTGCCTCTGCCTGGCTTTCCGAGTTGCTCCTCCAGGACTATTGGTCTGAAACAAGCTAGCTTACCATTGCCTGAAGCAGATGCCCCTAATAGGATCAGATCTGAATCTGAAAGACCACCCCTGATGACCAGCTGGTGTCAAGAATGGTTTTGTTGGGGTGAGGTGGGAGACCAGCTGGAGAAGAGAGACTACTTGTGGGGCAGCCTGGTAAGGTGATAACCTCAGAAACTTAGGTGGTGGCAGGGGCAGAGAGTGGTTGGGTCTGAGAGATGTTTCTTTGTTTATTCATCACATATTTCTGTGAGTACACGGTCTGCCAAAAACTGGGGCAGGTTCCGGGGCTTAATATTCTGGTAGAGAAGTGACAGAATCTGTGGGGTTAAAAAGAGAAGCACTGCAGGTTTCCAGCCACTGGGGTGGGTTCTGGGGCAAGGAAGGAGAGAAGCTCACACGAGGGCAGGAACCATGTTTGGTTTGTTCCCACATGGTAGATGCTCGGTAAATATATGCTGAATGAAAGGAAGAAGTTTCTGGAAGCTGTGCAACAGCAGATACCCAGAGGGAAACTGATCTCTGAGGAGAGTTGAGGCTTAAGCATCCTTCCCAATAGACACTGTATGTTGGGAGCCAGCCTTGGAGGCCCACCTGATTGACAGGGTCCTGGTGGGCCGAAGACCCTGGGCCGCAGGGCGAGCCCAGGACGCTGAGCCCCTTCTGTCTTCCACCTTTACTGTTGGTACGGCTGAAGAAATTCTGTGCAGTCGTGGAAGAAGAAAATGGCATGCTTATGCGAAGTACTCACAGCTAACCTGAGAATGTCATGGTTTATTTTTCCATTTCCCACTGTGTCATTTGGCCTTTTCTAACAAATGCAATGGTTAAACTCTGTCACCCAGACTGGAGTGCAGTGGCCGCTCCCAGCCACTGCAGCCTCGCTCCACTGGGCTCCAGTGATCCTTCCGCCTCAGCCTCCTGAGTAGCCGGAGTTACAGGCACGCGGTACCATGCCTGGCTGATTTTTTGATTTATTGTAGAGATGAGGTCTCGCCAAGTTGTCCAGGTGGGTCTCGAATGCGCGGGCTCAGGCAATCCACTCACCTCAGCCTCCCAAAGCACGGGATTACAGACTGAGTCACCGAGCCCGGTTTCGTTTGTAATTTCAAATCCCTCTGCTTCATGTAACCCATGTATTTGCACAACCAGGTCAGGTCAAGGAATTACCTGGGCTCTCCTTTACCAGAACCATTTCTCATGCCAGGGAACTATTTCAGGGACCTGCAGGCATAATAAGACAATCTATTCTATTTGTCAGCAAGAGAATCAGTACACCTGCTTCAACCCACAATACTCCCCGAGTGAAGAATGACTAAGGTCCATCACACTAAGGAGAAAGGATATTTAATTAACTGAACCCTAATCGCTGATCCCCACCAACCAGTGTTTGTATTCTTTAATGCCTGCTCAGCCATGAATGAAACCTGGTGGTATGCTGTAACCCACAGTACTGGTACTAAATCATGTGGAAGCCTAGCCTGGGAGAGGGAGTATAGGCTCAGTAATAAGTATATATGTGAATAGCCTGCAAATGGATTGTGGTCTCCATGTTATAGTGTAACTGAATTATTTTGTCCTCACTGGGGCTGTGTATCATGGGCCACTTGGATAGACTGAGGTAAAGTTGTGTTCCTTCAAAAGGGTGTTGCCACCTCTACTTGTAAATCAGGAGCCTGAAATCCCATTAATTTTACCATCTTTAACCTAGAAAATCCGGGATGGAAAACAGGCCATCAGCTTGGCATACATATCCATGGATGAGGTCTTGACCCTGGAGCCCTAATATATGTCAAAAGAGTCACAATCCCACTCTAAGCCTCCTCCCATGAGGTCTTTTACTCCTTTTATAAAGAAATAGAAAAAGTCCCCCTCCTTCTTCATTACAACTAGAAATATGTTTCTAACTTTGGCAGAAACTATTGCTTAGTCTCTAAAGATCTCCTCTTGTTATGTATGTAGGGGAACAAATATGGGAGATCAACGGCCATGGGAAGCTAGAGAACTGAAACCCCATGAGCTCCACAATGAAACAGGGTATCCCAGCCCTGCCAGTGGAATTTGGCTACTTAAAACCTCAATTATAGAAAAAAATTGTCTTGCCCAATGGGGAATGAAGTTTAACATTACTGTTGGAAGTCTATCATGCTTAGGCCAAAGGTATTATAATGCCACGACTAAGAAAACTCAGTGGTGGGGTCCCCAGATCACCCTGAACCAAACCCTCACCCTTCGTCTAACTTCCCCCACCTCGGACAGGCATGGAACGCTATTAACACAAGCATCAGGCGGTAGGCCCCAAATGGACTATATTGGATCTGTAGAAAAATAACTTATACTGTACTTCCTTCAGATTGGACAGGAGCTTGTGTGTTAGGGTCTATTCAGCCTTTCTTTTTTCTACTCTTACTTGCAAAGGAAAAACAATTGGGGGTCCAAATATATAAAACCTGGAACTCCCAAAGAAAGCAACGTGCTCTAAAAATTGGAGACAAAGAAGATAATGAATGGCCCCCAGAGCATATTATCCAATACTATGGTCCAGCTACCTGGGCACAGGATGGATCTTGGGGCTACTGGACCCCACTTACATGCTAAACCACATAATTCAATTACAGGTGGTTGTTGAAATTATAGCTAATGAAACTACAAAGACCCTTAATATATTGGCCAAACAGCAGACTAAGATGTGCAATGCCATTTGTCAAATCTGCTTAGCTTTAGATTACTTGCTTGCTTCTGAAGGAGGGGTTTGTGGAAAGTTTAGCTTAAGCATCTGCTACTTATAAATAGATGATGAGGGAAAGGTCATAGAGAAAATCACCAATGCTCACGTCCCAGTCCAAACCTAAAAGGGCCAGGACTCTGAAGAACCATTTGGAGGTTGGTTCTCAACTTTTGGAGGATTTAAAACCCTCATAGGCGTTGTACACATGATGTTGGGAATTTTTCTAATCCTTCCCTGTCTAGCTCCCTTAGTTATAAGGTCTATTTCCAGCCTCATTGAGATCATGG
>NW_007253982.1:0-10857 GCF_000164805.1 Carlito syrichta
TCTTCAAATAATGAGTCATATGTTAAGAAACTCTTGTTTGAGATCTACTCAATTGCGATGGTTCTTCTGTTGAAATTGCACATGATGATTAAAGTGTTTTCCTTTTTCTCCAGTTGTCAAATCGATTGATTGATTTTAGTTGGGTAAATCAAGATTGGAAGCTGTGTAGGTGGCCCTGAAGAAGAAAGGTGGCAGGGACCTGGCTCAGAGGTCAATTTGTCTTGTTTCTGTTTTATTTTTCTTTCAGATGTCTCAGCCTGTCATCCTGGCTGGAGTGCAGTGGCATGACCATAGCTCTCTATTGCCTTGAACTTGCCTAGGCTCAAGTCAACTTCCCATCTTGGCCTCTCAAAGTGCTGATATTATAGACACGAGCTGCCATGCCCAATCCAAGACACTTCAACAATTAGTTCTAGCTGAGTGTGGTGGCTAACTCTGGGAATCTCAGCACTTTGGAAGACTGAGATGAAATGATTTCTTGAGACCCCATCACCATAAAAAGAAGACAAAAAATAGTCTGGGACAGTGACTCCTGTCAGATAATCCTGCACCATGGGAGGTAGATGCAGCAGGATTGCTCCTGGGATCTAGAGACCTGCCAGGACAACACAGGTGAGACTTCCCTCAATAAAAACAAAATTCTAGGTGACTGTGTTGGCACCCACCTGTAGTCTCAGATACTAGGGCAGCTGAGATAAAAGAATCCCTAGAATCCAGGTACTGGAGTTGGTGCGCGATCCCCGTAGTGAGCTGGGATCACTCATGGTCTCTCGCAAGGCAAAAGAGGGAGTTCTTGTCTCCTAAATAAATGAATAGATAAATAAATATTGGCCAGGACTTGTGGCCAGAGACTGTAGTCCTAGCTACTGGGGAGGCTGAGTTGAGAGAATCATTTGAGACCAGGCAGTAGAGGCTCCAGTGAGCTATGATGGTGCCACTGTACTTCAGCCTGGTTGACAGAGCCAAACTGTCTCAAAAAACAAACCATGAAGCACATGCAGCACTGGTGGGATCGAATAGAGTGAGAACTCACTCACACCCCCCAGAGCAATAATTGATGAATGAGGAATCTAGCCTCCAGACCAAACATTCCCACTGGGCCCCCACCCCAGCACTGGGGATTAAATTGTAACAGGAGATTTTGGGAAACAAGCATTCAAACTAAATCACTGGTGAAGGGGTTAAGTGTGTAAGTTCAGGTCTCTCTTCCTTTTCTTATAATGCTGCTAGTACCACTCCCTTGATCATTAGTTCATCAATCTATGAATGAATTCACCCATCAAAAAGACAAAGTCTTCATAACCCAATCGTCTCTTAAAGACCCCACTCTGAATACTGTCACCTGTGGGATTATATTTCTTTTTTGTTTTTGTTTTTGTGTTTTTTCAGTTGGAGTCTCACTCTGTGGCCCAAGCTGGAGTGGCATGCTCTCTGCCACCACAGCCTCCACCAGCTGGGCTTAGGTGATCCTTCTGCCTCATTCTTCCAAGCAGCTGGAATTAAAAGCACACACCACCATGTGGGTTATTTATTATTCTTTTTTGAATTATTGTAGAGATGAGGGTCTAGTCTAGTTGCTCTGGCTGGTCTCGAACCCATGCACTCAGGCAATCCACTCGCCTTGGACTTTTAAGGTGCTGGGATTACAGGCTGAGCCAGGGAGGCTGGCCACCACTTTCTTTAAGAGTACCTAATTCCTGAGAAACTTTAGAACACTGAGTCTAATGCATTAGTGAAAAATATGTGCATAGACTATCTCCATAGCCTCTATCATTGGAGAGTAAATGCTGCATTCATTCTAAATAAGCAATCTGGTTTATATAAGGGACAATTCTGCTCATTGGTACATATCCCAGAGAAAACATCATACAGGCCCACAAGGCAATTTTGTGTGTGGTGTTGGTAACATACGACAACCTGTGTGTCCGCTGTAAGACGGAGGGCAAGTAAAGTATGGCCAATGCTGGTCAGAGACTAATATATCGGAGTTGGGAGCAGCAGATGAAATGTGCATATAAAGATTTTAGAGACTTGCAGATAAGTAGAAAATACTAAATACAATATGATATATAGCCTGATACTTTAAACACAAATTGAAAATATATGCACACAAGCATTAAAGTACATACTATAAGACAATTTTATTAGGGTTTTCTCTCGTGGCAGAGAGAGAGAGAATGACGATGAAATATAGAGATAGACATTGATGGAGATATAGATAAAAATACATGATAGGGGAATTAATAGGGGATCTTATTAGGGGCTCATGTCAATGTGGCAGCTGAAAAATCTTAAGACAGGCTGTCCACAAGCTGGAGACCTGGGATGCTGGTAGCAAGGCTCAGTCCAAGTGTAAAGGCCCGATAAGCAGAAACTGATGGTGTAACTCTCAATCCAAGGTCAAAGGCCTGAGAACCTGAGGGCCGTGTTATAAAGTCTTGTAGTCCTAGAGACAGAAACCTTGGAATTTTGATGTCCAAGGACAAGGAAAAAATAGCATATCTCCGTTCCAGAAGAGAGAAGTTGCCTTTTTAAAAAAATCCCACCCTCTGGTGATTGAATGATGACTGCCCACATTGAGAGCAGACCTTCCCCAATAAATCTCACTCACCTGCTAGTCTCCTCTGAGAACGTCCTCACAGACACAACCAGAAATAAATCTTAACTTGTTCACTAGGTAATCTCTAGGCAACCCTCATACAGCCAAGGCGATACCTAAAAATAACCAACATGATAATTGATACAAAAATTCACCGTTAAACCATGACTATCATCATAAAAGGATAACAAACGATGTCTAGGATTTGAGGACAGGAGACTGTTTGCCCAATGTTGGTGAAAATGTAGACTGATACAGTCATTATGGAAAATGTTATGGAGATTCTTCAAAAAAGTAATCAATAAGTCTACCATATGATTGCGCAATCATACTCCTGGGTGTATAAGCATTAGACATGAAATCAAGACCTTGTAGAAATATTTAAATTCTCATGTAAACTATAATTTTATTCATAATAACAAACAAAAAAAGAAAACCTGAGAATGTACACAGGAAAAAGAAAATGTGGTATGTATCCTCAAATGGAATACCAGCTTTAATATTTTTTTTAAAGTAAATCCTTTCACTTTTGACAACATAGATGAATGTGAAGGATGTTATTTACAACTTAGAAAGACAAATATCACATAATCTCACTAAAATGATAAATCTATAAAAGTAAAACTCACAAAAAAATAAAAGAAAAAAAAAGGTGCAATGGCAATCGCCAGGGGCTGGGTGCTGAGGATAACGGCGCTGCTAGTCTCGAGGCATAAACTTACAGTTATGAGAAATAGGTTCTTGAAATCTAAAGTATAGTGCAGTGACTGTAGTTAACAAGAATACATTATATATTTGGAATCTGCTAAAAGAGTAGTTTTATGTCTTCTCACAATAAAAAGGGAGGGTTTTTATGTGACATGATGTGTATGTTAGTCAGCTTGTTTGCAGTAATAATTTAATAATACATACCAATTCCTCAGGTTGCACACTTTAAATGTACACAATCATACCTAAATAAAACTGGAAAATTCTCTTTTCATTAAGTACATACGTACTTACATAATGAAATAAATAATTGGAATGTCACTTCCTATAAAATAAAAGACTAATGGGACTGATTGCAGTGGAAATAGGGGGAATAAATAAAGACTAATGAGAGAGATTAGTCTTTAAAATAAAAGACTAATGAGAGGGATTGCATTGGAAATAGGGGGAATAAACAAAGGGGAATAACAAGTAATAGTATGCACATAATTACATGAAAAAATATGAGACATTAACTCAATCAATTTGCCTGCAGATATGGAAATCACAGTAAGTTTGAGGGTCCCTTTTGTGACATAATCCAGACAAAAAGAGAAAAAAATACCATTTTAAATAGGCATAGAACTCTCTTTTCCTCAGTGCAGTCTAACAACTCCTTCATTCATTTTCCCACCTTATGTGTTTATTTGAGGACCTAGGATTTCTGTCCATCTCCAGCGAGATGTAGCTCTATAGTCTTGGACTATGGTTCAAACTCACTGAGTCCCAGTGTCACAGTAAGACAATGTCTCTCAGATATGGGAAGAGAATTAGATATATTACTATAATCTGTCTATGTTGGCCTGAAATGAAAAGACTTTGTATGATGGATGGAAACTGCCAAAAACTGGGCCATTCCTCTCATCCCATCCTACCACTGCCCGATTCAATAAAAACTCAAGGAATTCCATTAGTGCCTTCAAGAATGACACAATCTTGTCCATAATCCTATCAGCGTCTGAAGCAATTTGCGTGGATAATGAGTGGGATTACCCACCTGACTAGATTTTGGTATGTTACTTCCTATACAAGACAGAATGCTCTATAAGAAGGGGGTCAGCAAAGGACTGGGTCATATGCCCTTTCTCAAGCTATTTGGCTTAGTCTGGTCTGGCTTAGGAGGCTGAAGCTATGGAATTCCACCCATCAGCTTTGGAAGAGTGGTCTTGGAGGCAGCCATGTCTGGAGCCCTGCATGCCACCAAACCTGAACCAAGAGGAGCCATGGGTCTGGGCTCTTGATAACTTTGCTGGGTTTAGTCGCTACTCCTGCCAATGCCCTCAGTTCTATGGGAAAGTGGAGTCTAGTGCTTTCAATCTGCTAAGCTGGGCGTCCACCAGGCATGGACATGCTCCTGGAGTTGAGAGGGGTCAAAAACGCTGTCGAGACTCAGAAGTGCAGGAACCATGACTAAAATGATGAAGGAGTTCTAGTCATATTGACAAGAGGCACACGCTACCATCAAAGACGTCCGATGGGGATCGCATCAGCCAGGAGATGACACCACCTGGGCAGGTGGACAGAGAGATGCCCAGGGATCCTCACAAAGCCCAGTCCACCCCCGCAAGCTGCTGAAAACCAAGGCTTGCCAGATGGAGGAAACCGCAAAGGGGAGGAAAGCAAGCCTTGCTCCAGGCCCACAGCATGACCATCTCCTACTGATGCCCTGGAAGGAGCCTGAGATACCCCAGTGGGGAAGTGCATACTGCCCCAGTGGCCTTTGGTACTGGGACTGTGACCTACATGCATAAGAGCCTCTCTGCCATGAAGGCCATTCTTTGTTTTGCTCTACTGAATTACCCTAAATGTTTTACAGTTAGAAAAACTCTCTTCAAATAATGAGTTATATGTTAAGAAACTCTTGTTTGAGATCTTCTCAATTGTGATGGTTCTTCTGTTGAAATTGCCCATGATGATTAAAGTGTTTTCCTTTTTCTCCAGTTGTCAAATTGATTGATTGATTTTAGTTGGGTAAATCAGAATTGGAAGCTGTAGAGTTGGTCTGGAAGAAGACAAGAGGCAAAACCCTGGCTCAAAGACCTTTTTGCTTTCTTTCTGTTTTGTTTTGTTTTGTTTTTAGATGTCTCTACCTGTCATCCACGCTGGAGTGCAGGGGAATGACCATAGCTCTCTATTGCCTTGGACTCCTAGGCTCGAGAGAACATCCCATCTTCGCCTCTCAAAGTGCTGTTATTACAGACAGGAGCTGCCAGGCCCATCCCAAGCACTTCAACAATTAGCTCTAGCTGAGTGTGGTGGCTCACACTTGTAATCTCAGCACTTTGGAAGACAGATGAGAAGATTGCATGAGACTCTGTCACCATAAAAAAGAAAAACAATTAGTTTGGGCACGGTGACTCCCCTCAGACAATCCTGCACCATGAGAGGTGGATGTATCAGGATTATGCTGGGATCTAGAGACCTGACAGGGCAACACAGGTGAGACCTCACTCAACAACAAAAACAAACACCTAGGTGGTTGTGTTGGCACCTACCTGTAGTCTCATCTACTAGGGCAGCTGAGATAAAAGAATCACTAGAATCCAGGAGCTGGAGTTGGTGGGTGATCCCTCTGGCAACCTGGGATCACTCATGCCCTCTAGTAAGGAAACAGAGGGATTCCTTGTCTCTTAAATAAATGAATAGATACATAAATATTGGCCAGTACTTGCGGCCAGAGACTGTAGTCCTAGCTACTGGGGAAGCACAGTTGAGAGAATCATTGAGACCAGGTGGTCGAGGCTAAAGAGAGCTATGACGGTGCCTCTGTACTTCAGCCTGCTTAACAGAGCCAAACGGTCTCAGAAAACAAAACACGAAGCACACGCAGCACTGGCGGGATCGAATACTGTGAGAACTCACTCACACCCCCCAGAGCAATAATCGATGAAGGAGGAATCTAGCCTCCAGACCTAAACATTCCCACTGGGCCCCACCCCCAGCACTGGGGAGTAAATTTTAACATGAGATTTTGGGAAACAAGCATTCAAACTAAATCATTGGCGAAGGGGTTAAGTATGCTAGTTCGGGTCTGTCTTCCTTTTCTTATAAAGCCGCTAGTCCCACTCCCTTGAACATGAATCCATCAATCTATGAATGAATTCATCCATCCAAAGGACAAAACCCTCATGACCCAATCATCTCTTAAAGATCCCACTTCTGAATACTGCCACCTTTGGGATTATGTTTCTTTTTTGTTTTTGTTTTGGTTGTCTTTGAGGTGGAGTCACACTCTGTCGCCCAAACTGCAGTCAGTGGCATGATCTCTGCCACAACATCCTTGACCTGCCAGCCTGAGGTGATCCTTCCACCTCATTCTTCCAAGCAGCTGGAATTAGAAGTGCACGACACCACGCTCAGCAACTTGTTTTTTTGTTTGTTTGTTTTGATTTATTGTAGAGATGAGGTCTCGTCAAGTTACCCCAGCTGGTCTCGAACCCGTGGACTCAGGCAATCCACTCGCCTCGGCCTTTTAAGGTGCTGGGATTACAGACTGAGCCAGGTTGCCTGGCCACCACTTTCTTTAAGAGTACCCAGTTTGTGAGAAACATTAGAACACCGAGCCATTAATGCATTTGCGTGAAATATGTGCATAGACTCTCTCCACGGCCTCCATTGTTGGAGAGTAAATGCTGCATTCATTCTAAATGAACAATATGGCTTATATATGGGACAATTCTGCTCATTGGTACATATGCTAAAGGAAACGTCATACAGGCTCATGGGGAACCTTGGTGTGTGGTATTGGTGACCTACAAAAATCTGAGTGTCCACTGTAAGATGGAGGGGAAGTAAAGTAAGGCAGAGGCTGGTCAGAGACTAGTAGCCCAGAGTTGGGAGCAGCAGAAGTAATGTGCATATAAAGATCTTAGAGACTTGCAGATCAGTAGAAAATACTAAATACAATATGATATATACCCAGATACTTTAAACGAAAATTGAAAATATATGCACACAAAACATTAAAGTACATAGTATAAGACTAATTTTAATAGGGTTTCCCAGAGAGACAGAATGACTAGGATATGTAGAGATAGACATTGATGGAGACACAGATAAAAATACAGGCTAGCGGGATTATTAGGGGACCTTATTAGTGGCTATGTCACTGTGGCAGCTAAGAAATCTCAGGAGAGGCTGTCTACAAGCTGGAGACCTGGGATGATGGTAGCAAGACTCAGTCCAAGTGTGAAGGGCTGAGAACCAGAGAAGCTGATGGTGTAACTCTCAATCCAGAGTCAAAGGCCTAAGAACCTGAGGGCTGTGGTGTAAAGTCTTGAAGTCCAAAAGACAGAAAGCTTGGAGTTTTGATGTCCCAGGACAAGGAAAAAAAAGCATATCTCAGCTCCAGAAGAGAGAAGTTGCCTTTTTTAAAAAACTCTCACCCACTGGTGATCGAATGATGACTGCCCACTTTGAGTGCAGACCTTCCCCAGTAAATTTGACTCACATGCTAGTCTCCTCTGAGAACATCCTCACAGACACACCCAGAAATTACACTTTACCTGTGCTCTAGGAAACCTCTAGGTAATCCTCAATACAGCCAAGGTGACACCTCAAAATAACTGTCACGATGATTGATACCAAAATACACCGTTAAAGCGTGACTATTATCGTGAAAGGATGACAAACGTTGTCAAGGATGTTGGGAAAGGAGAATGCCGGCATACTTCTGGTGAAAATGTAGACTGATGCAGTCATTATGGAAAATGTTATGGAGATTCCTCAAAAAAGTAATAAATATGTCTACCCTATGATTGAGCAATCCTACTCCTGTGTGTACATTCATTAGGTTTGAAATCAAGATCTTGCAGAGGTATTTAAATTCCAATGTAAACTGCAACATTATTCATAATAACAAAGAAATGTAAAGAAAACCTAAGAATGTACACAGGATAAAGGAAATGTGGTCTATATCCACAAATGGAATACCAGCTTTAAAATTCCTTTATTTTTTTTATAAAGGAAATCTTGTCACTTAGAAAGACAAATGTCACATGATCTCACTAAAACAATAAATCTAGAAAAGTTAAACTCACGCGCACACATACACAAAAGAGAAAGTGGCATGGCAATTACCAGGGCCTGGGAGATGAGGATAATGGAGATGGTAGTCTTGTGATATAAACTTACAGTTATGAGAAATGTGTTGTGGAAATCTAATGTACATCATGGTGACTATAGTTAATAATAATACATTATATATATGAAATCTGCTAAAAGAGTCGTTTCACATAATCTCCCCATAAAAGGGGATGGTTATTATGTGACATGATGTGTATATTCATAGGTTTATTTGCGGTAACAATTTAATAATATATACTAATTCATCAAGTTGCACTCTTTTGATATGCACACTCATACCTACATTAAGCTTGAAAATTCTCTTTACATTGAGGTACATACGTACAAACATAATTAAATAAATAGTAATACTAGGAAAAAGATACACCTTTAAGATAAATGGTCAATGAGAGGAATTGCAGTGGATGTAGGGGGACTAAACAAAGGGGTATAACAATTGTTTGTATGTACAATAATACGTGAAAACATAAGTATACAGCAAAACAAAAAAAGCTGTTGAAAATGTCCCATTAACTCAATCAATTTGCCCTGCAGATATGGAAATCATACTAAGTTTGAGGGTCCCATTGGTGAATATAATCCAGACAAAAATAGGAAAAGACCATTTAAAATAGGCACAGGACACTCTTGTCCTCAGTTCAGTCTAATAACTCCTCCATTCGTTTTCCCACCTTAAGTGTTTACATGAGGACCTAGGATTTCTGTCCATCTCCATCGTGAACTAGCCTTATAGTTTTAGACTACGGTTCAGACTCACTCAGTCCCATCTCTAGAGTAAGGCAATGTCTCTCCGATATGGGGAGAGAAGTAGCTATATTACTATAATGTGTCTATGTTTGCCGGAAATGGAAAGACTTTGGAGTATGAATGGAAACTGCCGAAAACTGGGCGATTTCTCTCATCCCAACCTCCCACTACCCAATTCCATAAAGATTCAAGGAATTCCAGGAGTGTCTTCCAGAATGATACAATCTTGTCCATAATCCTGTCAGTGTCTGAAGCAATTTGCATGGATAATGAGTGGGAATCCCCACCTGATTAGATCTTAGTGTGTTACTTCCTATGCAAGACAGTGCTCTATAAGAAGGCGGTCAGCAATGGACTGGGTCATATGCCCTTTCTCCAACTATTTGGCTTAATCTGGTCTGGCCTAGGAGGCTGAAGCTATGGAATTCCACCCATCAGCTTTGGAAGAGTGGTCTTGAAGGCAGCCATATGTGGAGCCCTGCATTCCACCCAACCTGAACCCAGAGCAGGCCTGGGCCTGGGCTCTGGATAACTGGAACCTGCAGAGGTGGCCCTGAAATAGAAAGGAAGCAGGGCCCTGGCTCAGAGTGGTTTTTGCTTTCTTTCTGTTTTGTTTTGTTTTGTTATTAGAAAAAAACCACGAAGCACATACAGCACTGGCGGGATTGAATGCTGTGAGAACTCACTCACACCCCCCAGTGCAATAATCGATGAAGGAGGAATCTAGCCTCCAGATCTAAAAATTTGCACTGGGACCCACCCCCAGCACTGGGGAGTAAATTTTAACATGAGATTTTTGGGAAACAAGCATTCAAACTAAATCATTGGCGAAGGGGTTAAGTATGCTAGTTCGGGTCTGTCTTCTTTTCTTATAAAGCCGCTAGTCCCACTCCCTTGATCATGAATGCATCAATCGATAAATGAATACATCCATCAAAAGGACAGAGCCCTCATGACCCAATCATCTCTTAAAGACCCCATTTCTGAATACTGCCACTTTTGCGATTATGTTTCTTTTTTGTTTTAGTTTTGGTTGTCTTTGAGGTGGAGTTGCACTCTGTTGCCCAGGCTGGAGGTCAGTGGCATGCTCTCTGCCACCACAGCCTCGACCGGCTGGTGTTAGGTTATCCTTTCACCTCATTCTTCCAAGAAGCTGGAATTAGAAGCGCACGCCACCACGCATAGCTACTTTGTTTGTTTGTTTGATTTATTTTAGAGATGAGTTTTGACAAGTTACCCCAGCTGGTCTCGAACCCGTGGACTCAGGCAATCAACTCGCCTCGGCAATTTAAGGTCCTGGGATTACAGAGAGTCAGGTGGCCTGGCCACCATTTTCTATAAGAATACCCAGTTTGTGAGAAACATTAGAACACTGAGCCATTAATGCATTTGCGCGAAATACGTGCATAGACTCTTTCCGCGGCCTCTATCCTTGGAGAGTAAATGCTGCATTCATTCTAAATAAACAAGATTGTTTATATATAGGACAATTCTGCTCATTGGTACATATGCCAGAGGAAACATCCTACAGGCTCATGGGAGCCATTTGTTTGTGGTATTGGTGACCTCCAAAAATCTGAGTGTCCACTGCAAGATGGAGGGGAAGTAAAGTAAGGCAGAGGCTGGTCAGAGACTAATAGCCCAGAGTTGGGAGCAGCAGAAGTAATGTGCATATAAAG
>NW_007253983.1:0-9558 GCF_000164805.1 Carlito syrichta
TCCTGAAGTAAAATAATCTAGAGCCATAAGCTGAATTTAGAATAAAGGGTGTACATTTTTAATACAAGGCATTTTTAGCCTTTTTTTTCTTTTGAGTGTTTCACCTTTGACCTTAATTCAGTCTTCTGACAAAGTTAGACAATAGCCTCTAATTAAGTCCCAAATAGGCAGTTTGCAGGTTTTTCTCCTTAAGCCAAATAATCTGTATTGCTCAGTAAAGCACAATTCTGGCAAGGGAACAACAAAGCAGGGCTTTTACTTGTTTCAGGTCCCATCGTAATTTGTTCCATGAACAGACATGAATGATCACACTGCGGTTTGTTTTACATTATGCCAAAGGTCCCCCAACATGCATATTTGTGTTTTGTCTCTAATGTCACTAGGAACATCTAAGGTTTTCTTTCAGTTTCCTTCAAAGGCAATTTGACATTCAACTTTCTTTGTGAAAGTATTTTACTTACTTTAAATTAATTAATTTTACTTAGTTTTCAATTAATTAATGGTATAGTGCTAAACTCATTTGGTTATACTACATCCTGTTTGAATGGATGGATCCACCTGCCACCTGTGGATGACAAAAAAAGGAAAACCTTGTTATTTTATTTTATTGTCACTATGCTTTAAAAAAATCTTGATGTCTACTTTTACTAACTCTTACCTAAACTGAAGCTACAAATATATCTTGGAAGCCTTTACCAGGCTAGCATCAATGTATGTTTGTAGGAAACTGCCAATCTCCCATGAATGCACTTATTACCACTGGACAACATGCCTCTGGGACAGGAAAAGAAAACCTACATTTTGACTTGCTTGTTATTAAAGGTGCTTTAAATATTGATCACCATGAAATAATAACATTCTAGCCCCTAGCATACAAACCACGTTTCCATAAGGGGCTGTATTCTCTCCTTATACTTTCCATATGGATGAGGATGTTCTATTTGTACTTTTACAAAAATTGATCACACGAATTTGTTTGGGTTTTCACATGCATCAATCTCTGATCCAATGCAATGTGAAGGCTTAAATACCACTAGCTTGCCTAAATTAATGCCAGGAGTGAAATAATGTAGAGTCTTAAAGCTACAGTTAGAGGAAAGGGCATGAGTTTTGTATCTCTTCATGTAGCCATGAGTCTAATATTTTTCCTTCTGAGATCTTTACTTTTCACCCAAATTCAGTCTCCTGCTGAAATTAAGAAACAGCCTCCAATTAAGCACAGAAGTAGAAAGCATGCAGTAGTTTTTCCTTAAGTCTAATATTCAAAGCACTTTTCTGCAAAAAGAACACTAGAGTGGGTTTGGACTTTGCTATAACCTCACTACACAATGTTTTCTCATTTGACACAAATTATCACACCACATTTCATTATTCATTACACCAAGAGCCTTCCAACACATGCGTTTGTGTTTTCTCTTTAATATCACTGGAATCATCTAAGGTTTACTTTCTGCTTCATTCAAAGGCAACTTGGCAATCTCTGTTTTTTTTGTTGTTGTTGTCAAAGTGTTGCACTTACTCCCAAGTACATAATATATAAATAATTAAATTGTAAAATAGTGTGGTGTTAGACTCAGTAGTTTATACTGCAAACTGTTTTAATGGGTTGATACATCTGGCATCTGTTGGCAGCAAATGAAAAATTATGGTTAGGTTTTTCTTTTTTTTCTTGCTATGTTTTTAAGAAATTACAATATCTGTTTTTGCAATCTCTGATCTAGAGTGAAGCTACACAGATAACATGAAGCCTGTAGAAGTTTGGCATCACGTAGGTTTGACGACTTTCTCACTCTCTGATCAATGCTCTGATTACCACTGAACAACTTGTCTGTGTGACAGGAAGAGAAAAACTATGTTTTAAATTGCTTGTTACTAAAACTGCTTTCTTTTGGGAATCCCATTAAATAATCATAATCCTCTAGCATCTAGGGTAAAAACATATTTCTTATTGGGCTATTTTCTCTCCTCATAACTTCCATAGGGAGAAGGATCACTTTTTGTATTTTTACAAAGTTGAACTGCAAATTTGTTTGGACTTTCAAATATTTTGATCCCTGAAAAAATCTAATGCATTGTCTTAAATACTATGTTTTTACTTAAGTTAATTGGGAGAGTGAATATTCTGCAGTTAAATGGTATGGTTTTAGAAATAATGGAGCCTTAAACCTATCTTATTTTTTTCTGATTTTTTTTCCTCTATTGACCAAAATTCAACCTCTTGATATAATTGGGAAACAATCTCCAAGTAAGTCCAGTAGTAGGGAGGACAAAGTGTTTTCTCCTTAAGGATAATGATTTCTATTGCCTAACAGAGAATTCTTCTGTCAAGGGAAAACAAAAGCAGGTTTTCTACTCTCCTGGTGTCCCAACACTCATTGTTCCTCACACTAACAGAAATGATCATACAACCTTCTATTACTTTTTATGCAAAGAGTCTTCCAATATGCATGTTTTTTAAGTCACTGGGGACGTCTAAGTATTTCTTTCAGCTCCCTTCAAAGACACTTTGGAAATATCATTTCTTTTTGAAATGATTGGTTTACTTCCAAGTACATAAATAAATTAATCAATAAAGGAAACATGGGTGTTGTGTTAAGCACTTTAGTTTACACTGAAAATTTTTACAATGGGTGGATCTATCTGATACTTGTCAGCAGCAAATGAGAATTGATTACATTGTTTTTCTCTCTGGGTTTTAAAGAAATTCAAGTATCTGCTTTGCTAAACTCTTACAAAGAGTGAAGCTACACAGATAACGTGAAAGAATTTAGTAAGTTAACATCAATGGAGGTTTGTAGGCTACTTTGCCAGTCCAATGAATGTACCAATTACCACTGAGCAACACATCTCTGGGACAGGAAAAGAAAAATTAGTTTTAACATGCTTGTTGCTAAAAGTGCTTTCTTTTATTGACTTCATGAAGTAATCAAAACACTCTATTCCCTAGTAAACAAACCATGTTTCCATATGGAACTGGGCTCTCACCTTATAGCTTCAAGGGAGAAAGATCTTCTGTTTACACATTTACAAAAATTGACCTAGCAACTTTGGTGTTTTGCATATTTCAATCCCGGAAATACTGAAGTGCGTAGTTTAAAATTCTATGGGCTTGCCTAAAAAATACTCTAGATCCTAGAATTACCTTTAGAGTAAAGAACATGAGTTTGTGATTCTTCATGGAGACTGAGCCTATCTTCATTGTTTCTGACACTTTCGTCTTTGACCTAGATTCACTCTCCTGAAGTAATTAGGAAACAGCCTCTATTTAAGAACAGAAATAGGTTGCACTCAGGTGCTTCTGCTTAAGCCTAATAATCTATATGGCCAGTGAAGTTTACTTCTGTCAAGTAAACTCCTGAACAGATTTTTGACTTTGCTGGACTTTCATCAACTTTATTATCTGAACTGAATGAAATATCACAAAATGTACTGCTATTTTTTTAAAAGAGTGTTCTAACATACATGACTGTGTTTTCTTTTTAATTGGGGACATCTAAGTTTTTCTTACAGTTTTATTCAAAGGCAATTTGTCAATCTCCTTTATGTGAAAGTGTTTTACTTACTTCCAAATACATAAATGAAAAAAATGTGATGTAAAAATCAATGTTATACTAGTTATACTTCAAACTGTTCGAATTAATGGATCTAAATGCCATCTGTAGACAGAGAATTAAAGAAAAACCTGCTAAATTTACTTTTTACCCCTCTATTCTTTAAAGAAATCTTGATTACTGCTTTGCTAGACTCACACATAGAGTGAAACTGCACAGATAACGTGGAATCCTTTAGCAAGCTAGCATCAACATAGGTTTGTAGGTGATTTGGCTGATCTCTAATGAATGCACTGATTACCATTGAACAAAACATCACTGGGAAAGAAAAAGAAAAACTGCATTGTAACTTTTATGTTGCTAAAAGTGCTTCCTTTTGTGAATCCTATGAAATAATCATAAAATTTTAGCACCTAGGATAAAGCCATGTTTCTATAAGAAACTGTGTTCTATCCTCATAGCTTCAATTGGGAGAAGGTCTTTCTTTTTTTAGTATTACAAAATTGTCCTGGCAACATTATTTGTATATAATATATTTCAATCGCCAAAGCAATGCAATATAGTCTTGAATACTATGGTCTTGCTTGAATAAATATCAGGAGTAAATTTATCTAGAGCCTTAACTGCAATGAGAGTTAGGGGCACGTGTGTTTTACTTTTCATGTAGTTATGAGCCTATCTTCACTCTTTCTGACCTATTTACCACTGGTCTAGACCCAGACCTCTGAGGTAATGAGGAAATATTCTTCAATTAAGTCCAAAATTATGTGGAATTTAAATGTTTCTCCTTAAGCTTAATGATTTCTATTTACTAGTGAGGTATTTTCTGGCAAGGAAATTTCACAGCAGGTTTTTAACTTTGTTTGAGTCCTATTACCCTTTGTTCTCTGGACCAAAACAAATGATTGCACCACATTGTGTTACTTATTAACCAAGTGTCTTCCAACATTCAAATTTGAGTTTCCTCTTTGACAAAACTAGGATAATCTAAGGATTTATTTTAATGTCCTTCAAAGATAATTTGGCAATCAACTTTATTCTTGAAAGTGTTTTGCTTACTTCTAAATGAGGTAAATAGATAATTAAAAAATAAATAATTAAACACTGCAGTTTTAGACTCAGTATGTTGTACTGTACACTGTTTGAAAGGATGAATCCATGTGCCATCTATTGGCTGCAAATGAAGGAAAAATCTGGTTAGTTTATTTCATTTTGTTCTCATTATGTTTTAAAGAAGTCCTGCTATCTACTTTGGCAACCTCTTACATAGAGTGAAGCTACACAGATAATTTAGAAACCTGAAGCTGCTTAACATCAAGTAGTATTGTGGGGGAATTTGTCTCTCTCTGATGAAAGCACTGACTACTATTGGACAACACGTCTCTGAGATAGGAAGAGAAAAACTACATTTTAATTTTCTTGTTGCTAAAAGTGCTTCATTTTGTGAACACCATCAAATAATCATAACATTCTAGCCCTAGGATGCAAACTATGCTTCCATAAAGGTCAATGTTCTATCTATATAGTTTCCATGAGGAAAAAGACGTTCTCTTTGTCTCATCTCAAAAATTGACCTAGCAAATTTGTTTGGTGATTCACATATTTTAAGCCCTGAAAGAATGCAATGTGTACTCTTAAATACTGTTTACTTATGTAAATTAATTACAGGAGTAAAATAATCCCATGATTTAAACTGAAGTTAGTATAAAGGGTATGAGTTTTTCACTCTTCTTGGAGTCTTGACCCTATTTTCATTGCTTCAGAATTTTTCCTTTCTCACCTGGATTCAGCCCTCTAAGATAGCATCCTCCAATTAAGCATATAATTTGGTAGCACGCAGCTGTTTCTCCTTAAACCTAATATTTTATGTTGCCCAGCAAAGAATGCTACCGGCAAGAAAGTCCACAGTCGATTTTTGACTATGCTGGGGTGCCTCTGAGATAATGAGCAAATAACCACCAATTAAGCAAAGAATTAATTAGAATTCTGGTATCTTTCCTTATGTGTAATGTTCCCTATTTCTCAACAAAGCACTTTTATAGAAAGGGAACTCCGGAGATGGTTGTGACTTCACTGGAGTCCCACTACACTTTGTTCCTTGAACTGACCTGACACAAATGATTACAGCATTTTTCATTTTGTATTACAGTGAATCTTTCTACATGCATGATTGATGTTTTCTCTCATTCAGGACATTTAGGGTTTTCTTTCAGCTTCCTCCAAAGGCAATTTGGAAATCTCCTTTCTTTGTGAACTTTTCTTTTTTTTACTTATTTTCAAATAAATAAATATGTTTGGTGTTTCACTCACATGGGTATATTGTGATCTGCTTGAATGGTTGGATTCATCTGCCACCTGTCTGTGGCATATGAAAGAAAACCCTTCATTTTATCTTTTGCTTGCTATGTTTTAAAGAAATCCTGATATCTGCTTTGTCAAATTTTACCTAGAGTGAAGTCACAAAGATAATTTTGGAGACTTTAGGAGATTTGCATCAATGTAGGATTGTTGGTATCACTGACACTCTCTGATGAAGGCCCTGATTACCCCTGGGCAACACTTCTCTGACACAGGATGAGAAAAACAACATTTTAGTTTCCATCTTGTTAAAAATGCTTCCTTTGTGATCCCCATGAAATATTTAATACAGAACCTAGCCCTTAGATTACAAACCTTGTTTACATAGAAAGTGTGTTCTCTCCTCATAGCTTCCATAGGGAGAAGAAACTTTTCTTTATAGCTTTACAAAAGTTGTTCTGACAACTTTGTTTGGGGCTTTCCATATTTCAATCCCTGAAGCAATGCAATAAACACATAGTGTTAAATACTAGGGGATTGCAGAAATTTATTCCAGGAGTGAAATAATCTAGAGCCTTTAACTGCAGTCACAGTAAAGGGCATGTGTTGAAACTCTTCATGGAGCCTTGAACTTATCTTCAGTCTTCATAACATTTTCAGATGTGACCTAGATTCAGTCCTCTAATGTAATGAAGCAACAGCCTCAATATAAACTGAGATGAAGATAGCACACAGACTTTTATACATAGCCCTAAAGATTTCTATAGCCCAAAGAAGCACAGTTCTGTCAAGGGAACTCCAGAGCAGGTATTTGACTATGCTGAAGTCCCACCGCTGAACCCTGAACTGACACAAATAATCTCACCTCAATCTTTTATGTGTTATAGCAAGAGTCTTCCAGCATGCACGTTTCTGTTATCTCCTCAACAGTATTGGGAAAATCTAAGGTTTTCTAACAGCTTTCTTCAAAGGAAATTGGACAATCTTCTTTCTTTTTAAACGTAATTTACTTCCAAATATATAAATAAACAAATGAAAAAATGTACTTTTAGACTCTGTAGATTATACTCTATATTGTTTGAATAAGTCAATTCATCTGCCGCTGGTTTGCAGCAAATGAAGAAAACCCCTACTTAGTTTGTATAATTTATTTTCTTGGTATTCTTTAAATATATCCTGATCTCCTTTGCCAAACTCTTACATAGAGTAGTACTACACAGATAATGTAAAATCTTTAGCAGGTTAGCATCAACGTAGTTTTGTAGGCGACTTTATCATTTTCCAGTGAATGCGATGAGTACCACTGAGCAACATATCTCTGGGACAGGAAAAGAAAAACAACCTTTGAAATTTCTGTTTCCTTAAAGATCTTCCCATTGTAAACCACATGAAATAATTATAATATTCTAGAACCTAAGTTAGAAGACATGTTTCCATAAGGGAGTGTATTCTCTCCTAATCGCCTCCATAGGGTGAAGGAACTTCTCTTTTTACTTTTAGAAATATTGACCTAGCAATGTTGTTTGGAGTTTCATATATTTCTATCCATGATACAGTGACATGTGTAATCTTAAATACTATGGGCTTGATAAGTTAATTCCAAGAGTGAAGTAATCTATAGGCTTAAGCAACAGTTTAAGTATGAGTTTTTGACTCTTCATGGATTCTTGAGCCTATCTTTATTCTTTATGACTTTTCACCACTGATGCAGATTCACCCAGTTGATGTAATAACAAAATAGCCTCTAAGTTACCTCAGAAGCATGTAGAACAAATGTATTTCTCCTTAATCTTTATGATCTCAATTTATCAGTGAAGGGCTGTTCTGGCAAGGGAACTCCAAAACAGGTTTTTGTCTTTGCTGGAGTCCCACCACAGTTTGTTACTTGAATTTACACAAATGGTCACAACACATTCCATTTTATATTATGTCAGGATTCTTCCAACAATCGAGTTTGTGTTTTTGTTTTAACATCATTGACGATATCTAATATTTTCTTTCTCCTTCCTTTAAGGAAAATTTGATAACCTCTTTTCTCGGACAATGTGTTTTATTTACTTCCAACTAAATAAATAGATAAATAAAAAAGTAATTAATAAGCATGGTGTTAGACTTCGTAGGCTGTGCTTCAAACTATTTGAATTGCAAGATTCATCTGTCAACTGTCAGCTGCAAATGAAGGAAAAAACTGCATACTTAATTTCATTTATTAATGTGGGGTACAGTTAAGGTTTAGGTGTACAATTACATTTCATTCAGGCACCCTGTTGATAAGAGGTGCTTCCCCATCCCCAGACAGATATTTGCTACTGTTAATCCCATCCCCCCTAATAGTTTCCCAGTACCATCAATCATTTTCTTATAGTATTACATTGGATGTTCAAGGTCCATTATATGAGTGAGAACATGTGATACTAGGATCTTTGTTTCTGTGAGAGGTCACTCAGTATTGTGGACTCTAGTTCCATTCAGGTTGCTGCGAAATTCATGATTTTGTTCTTTTTGATTGCTGCATAGTATTCCATTGTGTATACGTACCACATTTGTTTAATCCAGTCCTCTTTTGGTGGGCAGCATGGTTGTTTCCAGGTTCTTGCTATTGTGAACAATGCTGCAATAAAAATACTTGTGCAGGTATTTTTTTTATAGAGTGATTTGAGTTCTTCTGGGTATATTCCCAGTAAGGGGGTTGTGGGGTCATATGGGAGGTTGATATTTAGAGCTTTTAGGAATGGCCACACTGCTTTCCACAGAGGTTGCACTACTTTGCACTCCAGTCAACAGGGTAGAAGTGTTCCCTTTTCACCACACTCTCTCCAGCAGCTGTTATTTTTTGAGTTGTTGATAATTGCCATTCTGACTGGAGTTAGGTGGAATCTCACTGTGGTTTTGATTTGCATCTCCCTGATGATTAGTGAGGTTGAACATTCCTACATGTGCTTTTGCTGGAGTCCCACCACAGTTTGTTACTTGAATTTACACAAATGGTCACAACACATTCCATTTTATAACATCATTGACGACATCTAATATTTTCTTTCTCCTTCCTTTAAGGAAAATTTGATAACCTCTTTTCTTGGACAATGTGTTTTATTTACTTCCAACTAAATAAATAGATAAATAAAAAAGTAATTAATAAGCATGGTGTTAGACTTAGTAGGCTGTGCTGCAAACTATTTGAATTGCAAGATTCATCTGTCAACTGTCAGCTGCAAATGAAGGAAAAAACTGCATACTTAATTTCATTTATTAATCACTATACTTTAAAGAAATCCTAATATCATCTGTATCAAAATATTGTATGGAGTGAACCAGCATAGATAATGAGAAAGTCTTTAACATATTAGTATCAACTAGACTTGTAAGCAACTTGACCACTCTCCAGTGAATACACTGACTACTACTGGGAAACATGTCTGGAAACAAGGAAGAAAAAACATGTTTTAATTTTCTTGTTGCTAAAAGTGCTTCCTTAAGTGAATCTCGTGAACTAATAATAACACTCTAACACCTAGGATACAAACCATGTTTTTGTAAGGGGCTATATTTTCTTCTCATAGTTTCCATAGGGAGAAGAAGGTTATCTTTGTTTCTTTACAAAAATTGACAAAGTAACTTTGTTTTATATTTATATTTGTTTCAAATATTTTTTTTTTCATAATCAATATTTTTTATTATGGTTTTGTGGGGTACAGTGAATGGTTAAGTG
>NW_007253983.1:9774-13488 GCF_000164805.1 Carlito syrichta
CCACACTCTCTCCAGCAGCTGTTATTTTTTGAGTTGTTGATAATTGCCATTCTGACTGGAGTTAGGTGGTATCTCACTGTGGTTTTGATTTGCATCTCCCTGATGATTAGTGAGGTTGAACATTCCTACATGTGCTTGTTGGCTGCTTGGATGTCCTCTTTTGTGAAGTGTCTGTTCATATCTTTTGCCCATTTTATAATGGGGTTGTTGTTTTTTTTTTCTTTTCAGCACGTTTTAGTTCCTTGTAGAATCAGGATGTTAAGCCTTTGTCAGACCTGGTTTTGGCAAATACTTTTTCCCAGTCTGTAGGCTGTCTCCCTGCTCTCTTGATGGTTTCTTTGACCTTGCAGAAGCTTGTCAGTTTAATAAGGTCCCACTTGTCTATCTTCTCTCTTATGACCTGTGAGTTTCGGGTTTTGTTCAGAAATTGGATGCCATTTCCATGAGGGTATTTCCTTCATTTTCTAAGGTTCTTATGGTTTGAGGTTTTACATTTAGGTCTCTGATCCATTTGGAGTTAACCTTTGTGCATGGGGATAGATGGGGGTCCTGTTTCAATCTTCTGCATGTGGTCAGCCAGTTTTCCCAGCACTATTTACTGAATGGGTTCTCCTCTCCACAGCGGTAGGTGGTGGAGGCCTTGTCGAAGATGAGTTGGTTGAGAAATTGAGATTTTGCTTCTGGAATCTCAATTCTATTACATTGATCTATATGCCTGTTCCTATACCAATACCAAGCTGTTTTGATTATTGTAGCTTTATAGTAATGTTTGAAGTCTGGTAATGTGATAACACCTGCTTTGTTTTTTTTGCTGAGGATTGTTCTGGCTATTGTTGGACGTTTGTGTTTCCATATGAATAACTGTGTTGGTTTCTCTACGTCTGAGAAGAATGTTGCTGATAATTTGATGGGCATTGCATTGAATTTGTAGATTGCCTTAGGTAAGATGGACATCTTCACAATGTTGATTCTTCCAATCCATAAGCATGGAATATTTTTCCACTTGTTTGTGTTACCTTTGATTTCTTTGAGCAGTGTTTTGTAGTTTTCATTGTAAAGTCTTTCATGTCTCTGGTTAGGAAGATGCCAAAGTATTTCTTTCTTTGTTTGTTTTTTTTTTTTTTTTGGCTACTGTGAATGGAATTCTGTTTTTTATTTGGGTTTCTGTTTATTTATTATTGGTGTAGAGAAATGTGACTGTCTTTTGTACATTTATTTTGTATCCTGAGACTTTGCCAAAGGCCTTTATCAGTGTAAGGAGGTTTTTGACAGATTCTCATGGGTTTTCAAGGTACACAATCATGTCATCTGCAAAGAGAGATAACTTGATTTCCTCTTTTCCTATTTGGATACCACTGATTGCCTCCTCTTCTCTGATTGCTCAAGCCAGAACTTCCAATACTATGTTGAACAGGAGGGGTGAGAGTGGGCATCCTTGTCTTGTTCCAGTTTTCAGGGGAAATGGTTCCAATTTTTGTCCATTTAGGAGTATGCTGGCTGTGGGTTTCTCATAGATGGCTTTTACTGTTTTGAGGTATGTTCCCCATATGACTAGATGTTCAAGGGTTTTTATCAAGAAGAGGTGCTGGATTTTATCAAAAGTTTTTTCTACATCTAATGTTATACTCATGTGGTTTTTGTTTTGACATCTGTTGATGTATTTAATTACATTTATCGTTTTATGAATGTTGAACCAACCTTGCATCCCAGGAATGAAGCCTACTTGATCATGATGGATGAATTTTGAGATGTATTGCTGAATTTGGTTTGCTAGGATCTTGTTGAGCATTTTAGCATCTATGTTCATCAAAGATATTAGCCTGTAGTTCTCTTTCTTTGTTGGATCTTTACCTGGCTTGGATATCAACGTGATGTTGGTTTCATAAAATGATTTGGGGAGAGTTCCATCTTTTTCAATAGCCTGGAATACCTTCAGTAGAATTGGTATCAACTCCTCCTTAAATGTCTTGTAGAAGTCTGGTGGAAAGCCATCTGGACCAGGGTTGTTTTTTTTTTTGTAGGAAGTTTTCTTATTATGTAGTCGATTTCATTGATTGTTATTGGTCTATTTAGGGTCTCAATTTCTTCTTGTTCCAATCTAGGTAGGTTGTGTGATGTCAGTAAGTCCTCCATTTCCTTAAGGTTTTCAAGTTTGTTTCCATACAAGTGTACGTAGCAGTCTCTAATGACCTTTTGTATTTCTTCAGGGTCAGATGTGACTTCATCTTTTGTGTTTCTGATTGTGCTTTTTTTTCCTCATTTTTCTTCGTCAGTCTAGCTAGGGGATCATCGATCTTGTTTATCCTTTCAAAGAACCAACTTTTTGTTTCATTAATTTTTTTGTGTTATTTTTTTGTCTTCTATGTCCTGGATTTGGCTTTTATTTTGGTGATCTGGATTCTTCTGCTGTAATTAGGGCTTTTGTGGTCTTGCTTTTCCAGCTTCTTTAGGTGGCTTCTTAGGTTGTTAATTTGGGTTCTTTCCATTTTCTTCATGTGTGTTTGTAGGAATATAAAACCCCCTCTTACTAAAGGCTTCAGGGCATCCCAGAGATTTTGGTAAGATGTTTCTTCATTTTCATTTGTTTTCAGGTATCTTTTGATCTCTGTTTTGATTTCATCATTGACCCAGGAATTGTTTAGCATCATGCTGTTCTGTGTCCATCTCTTTGTGGGTTTTGGGGGGACTTTGTTGCTGTCCATGTTTATTTTTATTCCACTGTGGTCCGAGAAGGTGCATGGTAGAATGTCGGTCCTTTTAAATTTGATTATGCTTGATTTATGTCCAATAACATGGTTGATCTTAGAATACATTCCTTGCAGTGATGAGTAGAATGTATATTCTGTGGTCTTTGGATGGAGTGTATTAATTAAGTCCATTTGGTCCAAAGTCACATCGAGGTCCAGATCTCCTTGCTGATTTTTTGTCCTGATCTGTCTAGAGTTGTGAGTTGGGTATTAAAGTCCCCAGTTATGATGGTGTTAGAGTCAATATCTTTCTCCAGTTTCCCTAGAAGTTGCTTTATGAAAGTTGGCGCACTATGTTGAGTGCATATATGTTTAGGATAGATATTTCTTGTTGATGGATTGAGCCTTTTATCATTATGTAGTGGCCTTCTGTATCTTTTTTGATTTTTAATAGCTTAAATGGTATTTTGTCTGAAATCAAGATCACTACTCCTCCTTTCTTTTGTATTCTGTTCACCTGAAAGTTTGTTTCCCATCCTCTTACTTTGAGTCTGTGGGTGTCCTTTCTAGTGAGTTGAGTCTCTTGAAGGCAGCAGATTGTTGCCTGATGATATTTTATCCATTTTGCCATTCTATGTCTTTTCAGTGGTGCATTTAGTTCATTCACATTTAGGCTAATAATTGAAATCCAAGAGTTGATCCCTGTCATAAGGTTCATACAGAGTTGTTCCTGTTTGTTTGTTATCTTTCTTTGGGTTTTGAAGTTGGTTCATGTGTGTTTTTAATCTTTTGCCTGTACTCTTGTGAAGAATGTTGTTGTTCTTTTTTTCTTTTTCTTCTGTGTACAGTACTTTCTTAAGTGTTTCTTGTAGAGGTGGTCTGGTGGCTGCATAGGTTCTTAGGGATTGGATATCTGGAAAAGATTTCAATTCTCCCTCACTAATGAAGCTTAGTTTGGCTGGATAGGTTATTCTTGGTTGAAATTGTTTATCTTTTAGAACTTTGAAGATAGGGCTCCAGGTTTTCG
>NW_007253984.1:0-1735 GCF_000164805.1 Carlito syrichta
GGAAATGTCATGGCCATCATAAACTCCTCCTGCAGGACTCAGGTGACCCTCCCGCCTCAGCTCCCTGAGTGGCTGGAACCACAGGCCTGCGCCATCTCGCCCAGCTAATCTTTGTTTTAATTTTTGGTGGCCAAGATGAGATCTGGCCCCGTGTCCTGGGCAGGTGTCGAACCCCCAGGTTCAGGCCGTCCATGCGACTGGGCCTCTGAAGGGCCTGGATGCCAGGCTGAGACCCTGATACTGGCCTGTGATTGTGGTGGTGTTGGTGGTTGGTATTAATATTCTGATTCTGAGTCACGCTCTGTCACCCAGGTCATAGTGCAGGTGTCAGCTCTCAGTCAAATCTGTCTCCACAGGCTTGGCTCCAGCAATCCTCCCGCCATGGACTCCCAAGTGCCCATAAAGATAGGTGAGAATCACCACGTTTGGCTCATTTTATGGCTTCTTGTAGAGACTAGGTCTTGCCAAGGTGCCCGGGCTTGTATCGAATCTGGGGGCTCAGACTATCCTCTCATCTCAAGCTCCCATTCCACTGGGATGACAGGCCTGAGCCTCTGCCCCCAGCCTCCACAACCCACTCAGGACCCCACCACAAAGACTGCTAACTTCTGATGATACAAGATCCCAGGAAGGGCAGGCGGAGTCCCCCACCTTTGTCCAGGATGTGGTGCAAGGGTTTGCTCTCGGCCACCGTGGCCTCTACCAGCTGGGCTATGGCAATCATCCCTCCATGGGCTCCCAATTGGCCAGAATGACAGTCGTGTGCCACCATGCTCTGCTTCTTATTAGGCTTCTTGTAGAGATGAGTACCTGAGGTGGTGCCCAGGCTGGTCTCGAACCTGGGGACTCATGCCACATTCTCACGTCATCCTCCCAGATCTTCCACCAAGAAAGGCCAGGGACACATCCCTCATCCAGGGACATTTCTACCCCCAATACCATTATTCCTGGCTTTAATGCCAGTCAGCCTGTGAAAACACCATGCACAGGTGAGAATCTGTGTATGGTTCTAATGTTTTTGGAGGCAGTCTGTTTCTGTAGCCTAGACTGAAGGCTGGGGACATGACCCGTCTTTCGCCACCAGCCTTGAAATCATGGGCTCTGGGAATCCTCCCATGTCAGCCTCCCGAGTGCTTGGGATGATGGGTATCTCAACTCCAGACCCCCTGTTTGGGTGCAGAGATGGTGTCTCCCTGCCTGGCCTGGGTTGTTCATGGGCTCCTAGGCTCAAGCCATCCTCCTGCCTCAGCCTCCAAGATTGTGGGATTCCAGGTGTGGGCTGCCATCAGGGCCTACAGATTCCTTTTCCACGAAGGTTCAAGGCCAGGCTTGAGGGCTTTGCCTCCTCATCCCATTCTTGTGCTAATCTGAGACCATTGGCCAGCCCGAGTCCACAGGCCAAGACCCACCTGGGCGCCTCTGCAAGACTTTGGCTCTATCTCAGTCCCAAACGAGCTGGGCGTGATGGAGTGCCTGTCCTTCTAGTTCCTTGGAAGCTGGGAAATGCCTCACTGGGACCTGGCAGGATGAGGCTATGGTGGATGGGAGTGAGCCACTGCCCTCCATCCTGGTTGAAGAAGTGAGACTCTGACTAAAAGAAAAAAGGAAAAAGAAAAAAAGCATCCATTTGTGAATGGAGTCGGGATCATCAAAACAGAGACCATTTGTGAAGGAGGACACAGCCTTGGGCCTAGAGGTCCCGAAAGACAGTGGATCAGCAGAGAACTGGGCTGTG
>NW_007253984.1:3022-4651 GCF_000164805.1 Carlito syrichta
GTGGTTGTGGTGGTGGTGGTGGTGATTTTTATTATTTAGAGTCAGAATCCTGCTGTACCACCCAGGCCAGAGCACAGGGCCAAGCTTACAGACACCGCAGACTCCACCACAGCTCAGGCAATCCTCGTGGCTCGGCCCCCCTATTGGCTGGAACTACAGGCCTTTGCCACTATGCCCAACTAAACTTTGGATTTATTTTCGATGGCTGAGATGAGGTCTCACCCTGTGTATCAGGCTGGTGTCAAGCCCACATCCTCAGGCCATCCACTTGCCTTGGACTCCAAAGTGTCAAGTTGCCAGGCTGAGCCCCTGAGCCCAGCCTGTGTTTGTGGTGGTTGTGGTGGTTGGTATTCCTATCCTGAGTTAGAGTCCTGCTCTGTAACCCAAGTCGATGAGCAGGGGCCTGTTCTTGGCCTCAACAACCTCCACTGTCTGGGCTCCGCCGATCCTTCCCCATAGCCACCCGAGTGGCCAGAACGACAGTTGTACGCCACCATGTCTGCTCATTTTTTGGCTTCTTGTAGAGACGAGGTCTTGTCAAGGAGCCCAGGGTTGTCTCGAATGTGGAGGATCAGGCCATCCACTGCCGCGGCATCCCAGAGAACTAGGATGACACACGTAAACCCCCGTGCCCAGCCTCCACCCAGTCGGAGCCCCACCATGAGGCACGCTCCCTTCCAAAGACCAGGGACCCCAGAGAGGGTGGCTGAATTCGACCATTGAGGTGACCCCGGGGTGAGCCCCTGGCACAGGGGCGTTTCTCCACCCAGGAGACCATCCCTCTGTCTACCTCATTCCCCATGTTTGACTCACTGTGACCTCCCAGGGGCCACCTCAGGGAACGGGAGCGCCTGACTCTCACATCTTCAGAG
The DNA here is from genome assembly GCF_000164805.1 of Carlito syrichta. Classification (NCBI taxonomy): domain Eukaryota; kingdom Metazoa; phylum Chordata; class Mammalia; order Primates; family Tarsiidae; genus Carlito; species Carlito syrichta. The sequence continues at coordinate 3,895 of NW_007253984.1, forward strand.
GGCAGGGATGGTGAGGCAACTCATGCCTGTCTCTTCAGAACGGGAAGATGGCCAGAGCCCTGGAGCTTGAGACAGGCTTGACAACATTACAAGCCCCCAACTCGACCCCAAGCAAAATCCAGAAAACCTTGGTTGAGATCAGGCCTCAGAGGGAGTATTGCCTCCTGCCCCGAGTTCAAGACCAGGCAGAAAGACCAGGATGTTGACCAAATGGAAAGCCTGTGATTGCAGCAGTTTGCGAGACCAAGGCTGAGTGGATGGACCGAGTTGGGTGGTTTGAGAGCAGCCTGGGCAACCTAGTGAGGAAAGAAAAGAAAGAAAGAAAGAAAGAAAGAAAGAAAGAAAGAAAGAAAGAAAGAAAGAAGAAAGAAAGAAAGAAAAAAAGAAGGAAGAAATCCATTATCCTGCAAACCTTTTGCCCTCAGGCCTTCTCCCCCACAACACCTCATGTGAGGGTCCCTCAAGCTTGATACCTTCCAGCCCCAACTCCCCCAATGACTGCCCCTGCTTTGGTGTGGGAATTCCTGAGGCTCACTGGCCGGATTCCTGCTGACTTTCCTCTCCAAGGTGAGAAATGTGCCCCAGGCAGGCTGACCCACCACTCTGCAACAAGAACTGAATGACAAGAAAGACCAGGGACACATCCCTCACCTGGGGATGTTTCTCCCCCTTCTGATCCCATTTTTCCTGGCTCTAAGCCAGTCACCCTGTGAGGCCATCACACCCCTCTCTGTGCCCCCACCACAAGGCCCGTTTC
>NW_007253984.1:4671-5918 GCF_000164805.1 Carlito syrichta
AAATAGTGGCAACTATAGTAGATATACCTGAGTTGTTAGCTGAAGTTAATGTAGATAAACTCAACTGGCTTAAAACTAGTCATGTTTCAAACTCTTGATTTAATGTTTAAATCTCTAGTGAAATTTCAATGACAATTTTTTTCTTCTCCAAGCAGTAATCATAGTAAAAAAAAAAAAGCTACCAGATTGGTAGAACCAGTGACTCTCTTGCTTTGGGTGTACTGACCAGGTTTTAGATTTATGTATCAGGAAAGCTACACCCAAGACTTCTTGGGTTCAAGTTCCAGTTCCAGCTCACACAGCAACATGACACTGGGCAGGTTAACTACCCTTTACTTATCTGCAACAAAGGGATGATAACTGTACCTATTTCATAAAGTTGTTATGAAGATTAAATAAATAAAAACTTGATGAGGGTTCAGAAAAATTAAGGATGCCATGTGTGCTCAATAAATGTTCCTTGCATCATAGGTATTATTAGTCTCTCAGAAGCAATAGTATTCCTGTGTTTGCATTTAAGTGAGTGTATTTTTTTTTTTTGAGTTGGAGTCTCACTCTGTAGCCCAGACCGGAGTGCAGTGGCACGCTCCCGGCCACCACAGCCTCAATCTGCTGGGCTCCAGCGATCCTTCCACCTCAGCCTTCTAAGTAGCCAGAACTACAGGCACGTGTTACCACGCCCGGCTAATTTTTTATTTATTGTAGAGACAAGGTCTTGCCAGGTTGCCCGGGTGGGTCTCGAACCCACGGGCTCAGACAGTCCACTCACTTTGTCCTCCCAAAGTGCTGGGATGTCAGGCTGAGCCACCGAGCCCGGCCAAAGTTAATGTATTAAATGTACTTGACAAACTGAAGTCCAGGACATTACATTCCACTTATTATCATCGTGATTTATTTCTTAAGTAATATTTCAAAGTTAAATAACACATATGGGTTTGGGAGTCAGGCTGACTAGGGTTCCATTTATTTAGTAGTGAAATGAGCAAGTTACTATCTCTCAGCCTCAGCTTCCTTACCAATAGCAGGAATATCAATAACACACCATCTAAGGAATTGATTACTAACAAAGACACACATTCAGTAAACAACTGCTTTTTTACTATCTCTTCTGTGAAAGGTAATTATTGATTGATACAAAACTAAAAACAAGTAATAACTGTGCTGGCATTATTAGAAAACTCTTCCAACTAAGAAAAAAATCCACTCTCCATTCTGTGCCAAATGAATTGTTTCCCAGTTTCATTTTT
>NW_007253984.1:6452-8973 GCF_000164805.1 Carlito syrichta
CTATGAAGGCCTATTCAGAAGGTCGCCTCTGAGACAAGGATATAACATCAAGTGTGTACATATGAATAGTAACCAGTGTATTATAAGACAACAGAATTTTCAATATTAGGAAGTGACAGTCTAAAATAAAATCTTATTATATCCTATGAAAAATGCACAGCAGAATTATTTTATATCTCTTTTTCTTTCTAAACTGTTTTACTTCTTAAGATTTTTAGCTGTTGTTTCCTGGTAAACTGATTGAATAGCTTTTGTTCCAGTATGTAGTTTCACTTGGGGTTATGATTAGACGCTATAACTGTGTTAATAGTTGTATTATGTTGCTTTTGGTCAAGCAGAACGTTCTTGGTTTTTGTACATGCAGTAACTTTCAGCTTGCTTCAGTCCCCGGCTGTCGTCATGGCAACTGTGCAGTTCATTGTTTTAAGTGGCATGACAGGTTTTGAGACATAGGTAGTTTCCACGTAATAGGCAATCAGATTTAGGTTTTAGGTTAAAATGTCATTGAATTAAGTTTTATAGAACATAGAGTAAGTTCATAATTTTTATACTTATTAGTACTAATGATAAGGTTTGTAATAGATTATAGTAGGATAATAGTTGTATTAGAATTTAGACATGGTATTATCAGATAAGTAATTAATAAAGTATAAAAGACAATAGTTTAGATATTTGAAATTTATAGAAGTTGTGATGAAATTTTTGGTTAAGGATAAGTTCATAGGTAATTAATATACAATCATAGGGCAGTATAGAAATGTAGTAGGTTATAAGAATTATAAAAATAAATAGTATAAAATTAAGGTAATAAAATTAAGTCATTTAAGTAAACTTATAGATTATAGTATAGTGTTAAGTTAATAATATTAATCGTCAAAAATATTAAAAGTTAGTAAAATTGGATTGAACTTAGAGTTAACTTGGAAAGTTTTTTAATCAGGGTTTAGAACTTAGAGTATAATATGAATGATTTATTGAACATTGTGGAGAACATTTTGAACAATCTGTATTGAAATTGTGCACCTGTGATTCATACATCATGGAATTGTAATTGTTCACTGGGAACCTGAAAGTCTTGTGATGGTACATGATTTGTAAAGCGCGTTACACATCAATGAATTTGTACGCCCCAGCAAGTAATTGTCACACTGCTGGAGATTATAGAAAATGGTATATAAGTTGGAAAAGGTTTGAATAAAATTGCTTCAGTCTTGGCCAGACTGTTCCCAGAAGAGCTGCCTCCGTGTGGTTTCTTCTCTCCGTTCTGATTCACCGGTGCGGTCCTAACCCCCCCTTGGTCAGTGCAGGTCACCGACAATGATCATGTTCATTCTCTAGGTGGGGGACTGGAGCTCACAGAGACTGATCTCCAGTGAAAACCAGGGAGTTACAACACTGCCGTCATCAGTGGGGTAGGAGGGCAACAGAATGCAGCAGGACAAAAAGCACACAAAATTTAAAAACATAAAGTGGCAGAGAGGGACTAAAAATGGTTAAAATTATTTCTTTTAAAGATCAACCTGCAGGCTCCAAATCTGATAGACATGAGGCTTGAGAAAACTAAACAGCCTTTACTAGTTAGCAGCAAAGTATGCTGCTAAAAGGAAGAGAATGTTTGAACAAAGATGGATAAAGGCGCTTTCCTGGAAATGCAAGATAGTAACCAATTCACAACCTTACCCCAAATCCTCTCTTTGTGAAGTCATCAGTTTACAACCCTGCTTGTTAAGCACATCCTGGAGACAGTTTGTTCTTTGAAAATCTGGTTTTGCTAAGTACAACCTTGCAAATTCCAAAGAAAAATGTATAGCCATACAACCTGCCCCCCACCCCCGTACCAAAGCTAACATATAAAACCCCTCTCCTCTTTCTCCGGGTGGCTCAGCCTTGGAGCATTAGCCCACTGAGTAGCAATGATGCTAATGAAATGCTACTTCTGGAGATAGCCTTGGTGTCATGGCCTCTCTGTTATCTTGCAACATTTCACTCAGGTTTTCGGGACAACCTCCCAAATAACATCCATCCCCCGGTAACAGCACTGCCCTTCACCATTTTGGAGGATTGCAATGGACAGGGTCTTTGTTTTTTTAAGTGGAATATTGGAAAGAGAAAAACTGCTTTATTTGCATATTTTTCCGCTAGAAGGCACGACAAGGTTTTTCCTCCAAGAATATTAAGCTTTAGAGAAATGACGCTATAAATCACACCTTGAAATTCTGAAAAGTTAAATTAATAAAATTGAAAACAGTTCAATCAGGGAAACATCAAAGGTCACGTACAAGCTGTCATTAAAAACAGTTGGTCCAGCTCAGTGAAATCAGCACTTTGGGAGGTTGAGGTGGGTGGAATGCCTGAGCCTGTGGGTTCGAGACCAGCCTGGGCAACTTGGCAAGACCTCAACTCTACAATAAATCAAAAATTAGCCAGCTGTGGTAGCATGCACCTGTAGTTCCAGCTACTTGGAAGGCTGAGGTAGAAGGATCATTGGAGCCCAACAGGTCAACGTTGGAGTAGCGGTGAG
>NW_007253985.1:0-4533 GCF_000164805.1 Carlito syrichta
ACATCAGCTAGTTTAGTCACCTGGCTGGCCAGCTGACTAGCCCATTAATCAACTAGTTAAGTCAGCTGACTACCCAGCTGGCTAGCTAGTTAAGTCACCTCGTTAAGTTAGTTGGTGAGCCATCGTGCTAGCTAGTTAAAAATCTAGTTAATTGAGATGGCTAGACAACTGGCTAACTAGTTATTTCAGCTAGCTAAGTCAGCTGGCTAGCTGGGTAGCTAACTAGTTAACTCAGCTGGATATGGCAGTCAGTTAGATTGTTAAGTCAGCTAGTTAATTTGACTTGGTAGCTAGATATCTATCTAGGTAGCTAGCTAGTTATTTTAGCTAGCAAATGTAGCTGGTTAGCTAGGTATCTAGCTAGTTATGTCAGCTAGTTAAGTCAGAAGGCTATCCAGCCAGCTAACTAGTTATGTCAGCCATTAAGTCTGCTGGCTAGCCAGCTGGCTAGCTGGTTAAGTCAGCTAATCAATTCAAGGTCCTGTCCAACTGGCTAGCTAGGTACCTAGCTAGTTAAGTCAGCTGGCTAGCCAGCTTGCTAGCTGGTTAATTCAGCTACTTAAGTCAGCTTGCTAGCCACCTGGCTAGGTAGGCTGCTAGTTAATTAAATCAGCTGGCTAGCTGCCTGGGTAGCTATTTAAGTCAGTGTGTTAAGTGAGTTGGTGATCCAGTTGGCTAACTAGGTGGCTAGCTAGTTAAGCCAGCTGGTTAGCCGGATGTCTATCTAGTTCAGTTAGCTAGTTAAGTCAACTTGTTAGTCAGTTAGCTAGCTAGGTGGCTGGCCAGTTAAGCTGGCTGGTGAGCAGGCTGGTCTTGTAGGAGGCCAGCTACTTAAGTCGGCTGACTAGCTGGCTGACCAACAGGGTGGCTAGCTAGTTAAGCTGGCTGGCTATCCCACTGTGGAGCCAGACGGCTGGCTATTAAACCTGGCTGGCTAGCCAGGTGGCCAGCCCTCTAGCTAGATAGCCAGCCGACTAGACAGCTAACCAGTCAGGTAGGTAGCTAGTTAAGCCAGCTGGCTAGCTCTCTAGCCAACCACGTAGCTAGCTAGTTAGTTCAGTTGGCTAGCCAGCTGGCTAGCCAGCTAGCCAGCCGACTAGCTAGTCAGATAGATACATCAGCTAGATATCCAGCTAGATAGTTAAGTCAGCCAGCAAGTCAGCTAACTATTCAGCTAGCTAGTTCAGTCAGCTAGCTAGTCAGGTTGCCACTCAGCTAGCTAGTTAAGTCAGTTAGTTAGTCAGCAAGCTATTCAGCTAGATAGTTAAGTCAGCTAGTCAGCTAATTGGCCATTTAGCTCACTAGTTAAGTCAGCTAGCTAGACAGCTAGATAGCTTTTTTGCTACTTATGTGAGCTAGATAGCCAGCTAGCTAGTCAGCTAACTAGTTAAGTCAGCTAGCCTATCAGCTAGTTGATTAGGTAACTAGTCGGCTAGCAAATCAGCTATCTGCTCAGATATCTAGTTGGCTCGCTCACTTTCCATCAGTGCCGGTGACCAGTTCTTGCCAGGTTCAGGGCACCCCAAAGGTGGAGATGGCATCGGTGATTGGGTGGAAGAAAAGAGAGAAAGAAAGAGACTGGACCCCAGTCTAGTGCAGAAGCGATGTGTGTGTTATTGGGAATTACAATGGGTCTTTTATACAGAAAGTCAGATGTGGGACGGGTGTCCCCCAACCACCAGAAACCTTAATCCATGAAAACTCAATCAATGATTGCCTTTAAACACTTTTCATATGATAATCTTAAAATCCCATAACAAAGGATAACCTAATCTGTGACTGACAATTCTATAAACCTCTTTCATCCTAAGCTGATTGAGTTATGCCAAGTTAATCAATTCTATAGAAACTTAAGTATTTACTTTACAAACGAAAGTGGCCCATCCCAGAATGTTTGGAATGTGGCCCAGTCCAAAGATCACAGTGGGCTACCTGCAAGTAACCCAGCCGCATTCTTTCAACAAAATGACTGTCTTCTAAAACTCTATTCTACAATTTACACCTTCAATAAATTCTAAGATCATGACTCAGAAGCCTGTGACCAATACTAAGGCTCTTAGATATGACCCAAGTTTGAATTATAAGTTTTGTGAAACCCAAAACTGCAGTTTGTGAAAGAATGGGAACAATGAGCTTCTAAAGTTAGCTTGTGTTCATCCCAGTCTCAGAGTTTTTATGTTTTGAGCTCACAGGAGCTTAATCTGGTTATTGCTGAGTAGAAAGGGGGAGGAAATGGGGTCAATAGCTCCCGAACACATCCTAGTGGTCTCGGGATCAACTGCCCTTCCTGATCCCTAACGCTCAGTAGGACTCCATGGCCGGCTCCCAACACATCAGTTCCACTAACGAGTCTGCTTACTCACCTGCCAACTGTTCACCAAACTAGTCGGCTCGCTCGTCAGCCAATAGGTCAACTAACTTATTGTCCCACTTTCAGGCCATCAGGTCAGCTAAATAGCTTGCTCTCCAGCCAACTAGTTATGTCAGCTCACCAGATGGCTCAATCTCTGGCAGACTAGTTAAGTCGGCTCAACTGTCGGTTCAATCGCCGGTACACTAGTTAAGTCTTCTGACCTGTTGCCTCATGCGCCAGCCAACTAAAGTCAGCTGACCAGTCAGCTAACTCGCTGGCCGACTAGTTACGTCAGCTGACCATTCAGAGCACTCGCTGGCCATCTAATAAAGTCAACTGACCAGTCAGCTCACTCATCGTCTGACTAGTTAATTCAGCTCACCTCTCAGCTCTCTCACTGGATGATTAGTTATGCCAGATAACCTGTCGACCGACTAGCCTGCCAACTAGTTAAGTCAGCAAACCAATCAGCAGACTAGTCGGCCAACTTGTCAGCTGACCAGTTAGATCAGCTAACTCGTTGATGAACTAATCGGCTGACTAGTTAGGTCAGCAAACCAGCCATCCAACTAGTTAACTGAGCTAAATATTTGACCAACTCGTCAGTCAATTAGTTTACCCAGGTCACTAGTCAACTGACTAGTCAGCCAACATATTAAGCCAAGTAGTCAGCCAACGTGGCAAACCAACTAACTAGTCGGCTGATTCATCACCCAACAAGATAAGTCACCTAGCTAACTCATTAACGATCTAGTTATGTCAGCTAGTTAAGTCGTTTTCCAACTAGCTAAAACAGTTAGCTAACTCACTGACTAACTAGTTATGGCTGCTAGCTATATAATAAACCAACTAGTTAAGTCAGCCACCTAAGTCAGCTAACTACACAGCCAGCTAGCTAAGTCAGTTTGCTAAATCAGCTAGCTCAATATGTAGGTAGCTAGCTAGTTAAGTCACCTGGCTATCCAGCTGTCTAGCTTGGTAGCTAGGCAGTTACATCAGCCTGCTAACCAGCTGGATAGCTAATTAAGTCACCAAGTAAAGTCAGCTGTCTAGACACATGGCTATGTAGTTATCCAGATAATTAAGTCAGCTGTCTAGTCTGCTGGCTAGCTAATTAGGTCACCTAGTTAAGTAAGGTAGCTAGCATGCTGGGTAGCCAAGTAGCTTGCCACTTAAGTCAGCTGACTAGCTAGTTAAGTCACCTAGTTAAGTCAACTGGCTAGCCAGCTGGCTGGCTATATAGCAAGCTAGTTATTTCAGCTGACTAGCAAGCAGGGCAGCTTATAAGTCAGCTAGCTAAGTCAGCTGGCTAGCAAGCTGGCTAGATAGGTAGCGAGCTGTTAAGTCAGTTGGTTAGCCAGCTGGTTAGCTAATTAATTCAGCTACTTATGTAAGCTGGATAGCCAGCTAGCTAGCTAGGTAGAGACCCAGCCGAATACCTGGTTAAGTCAACTAGTTAACTCTGCTGGCTGCTGGCTAGCTGGGTAGAAAGCTAATTAAGTCAACTGGCTAGAAAACTGACTAGCTGGTTAAGTCAGCTTGTTAATTCAGCTGGTCGTCACCTGGCTAGCTAGTTAAATCAGCTAGTTAATTCTGCTGGCCAGCCAGCTGGCTAGCTGCTTAAGTCAGCTAGATAAATCCGTTGTTCAACCAGCTGTCTAACTAGGTAGCTAGCTAGTTAAATCAACTAGTTAAGTCTGCTAGCTAGGAAGGTAGCTACCCAGTTAAGTCAGCTGAATAAGTCAGCTGACTAGCTAGTTAAGTGTTAGTTAAGTCAGTTGGCTAGCCAGGTGCATAATATGGTAGCTATCTAGTTAAGTAAGTTGGCTACCAGCTGGCTAGCTGGTTAAGTCACCTAGTTAAATCAGCTTGCCGGCCAGCAGGTTAGCTCAGCAGTTTTGTTGTTAAGTCAGCTGGCAAGCCAGTGGGCTATGTATGTAGGTTGCTAGTTAAGTCTGCTGGCTAGCCATCAGGCTATCTCGTTAAGTCAACTATTTGCTAGCTGGCTAGTCTGCTGGCTAGCTAGGTAGCTAGTCAATTAAGTCAGCTGGTTAGCCAGCTGGCCAGCTAGTTAAGTCAACTTGTTTAGTCAGCTGGGTAAGCAGCTGGCTAGCTAGATGAGTCAGCTCATTAAATCAGTTGTCTAGCCACTTGGTTAGCTAGTTCAAATGCTAGTTACG
>NW_007253985.1:4700-6242 GCF_000164805.1 Carlito syrichta
CTAGTTAAGTTAGCTAGTTAAGCCAGCTGGCTCTATGATAGCTAGCTAAGTAGCTTGTTAGTTAAATCAGCTAGCTAAATCAGATGGCTTGCTAGGTAGATAACTAGTTAAGTCAGCTAGTTAAGTCAGCTGGCTAGCCAGTTAAGTCAGTTAGTTAAGTCAGCTGGGTAGTCTGCTGCCTAGGAGAATAACACGCTAGTTAAGTCAGCTGGCTAGCCAGCTGGATAACTAATTAAGCCAGCTAGAATAATCAAGTGGCTGGCTAGCTGCCTAGCTCATTAATCAACAAGTGAAGTCAGTTGGCTATCCAGTTGGCAAGCTAGTTATGTCACCTCATTAAGTCATTTGGCTAGACAGCTCGCTAGCTCATAAAAAAGCTAGTTTATTCAGTTGTCTAGACAGATGGCTGGCTAGTATTTCATCTAGTAAACTCAGCTGGGTAGCTAGGTAACTAGCTACTTAAGTCAGCTAGTTATGTCAGCAAGTAAGCTTGTTATGTCAGCTTGTTAAGCCTGTTAGCTAGTTAGATAGCTAGCTAGGTATCTAGCTAGTTATTTCAGCTAGCAAAGTCAGCTGGATAGCTATGAAGCTAGCTAGTTTGGTCAGCTATTCAAGTCAGCTGGCTAGCGAGTTAAGTCAGCTAGTTAAGTCCTTTGGCTAGCCAGCGGCCTAATGGGTAGTTAGCTAGTTAAGTCAGCTGGCTAGCCAGCTGGCTAGCTAGATAAGTCAATGAGTCAAGTGAGCTGGCTTGATGACTGGCTAGCTAGGTGGCTAGCTATTTAAGCCAGCTGGCTAGCCAGATGTTTATACAGTTAATTCAGCTAATCAAGTCAACTGGTTGGCAGGCTGGCTATCTAGGTGGCTGACAAGATTAGCCAGTTGGTTAGCTGACTGGTCAGGTAGGTAGGCAGCTAATTAAGCCAACTGGCTAGCCAGCTCACCAGCATGGTGTCTGACTAGTTAAACCAGCTGGTTATCTGATTGTCCAGACAGCCGGTTGCCTATTTAACTGACTGGCTAGCCAGCTGGTCATCCCACTACCTTATAGCTGGCTGCCTAGCTTGCTAGCCAGCCAGGAAGCTAGCTCATTAAGCAAGCTGGCTAGCCATGTACCCTACCAGGTAGTTAGCTAGTTAAGTCAGCTGGCTAGCTGGCTAGCCAGCATACTAGCTAGTCAGCTTGTTAAGTCAGCTAGGCACCCAGCTAGCTAGTTAAGTCAGCTAGCATGTCAGCTAACTATTCAGCAAGCTAGTTAAGTCAGCTGGGTAGTCAGCTTGCTAGTCATCTAGCTAGGCAAGTCAGCTAGCTGCTCAGCTAGCTAGTCACCTGGATAGTTAATTCAACTAACAGTTAACTAGTCAGCTAGCTAGCTAGACAGCTGGATAGCTTGCTTGCAAGCTTATTATGTCAGTTAGATAGCAAGCTAGCTAGTCAGATAGCTAGATAAGTCAGCTAGCAAATCAACTGGATACTTAGCTAACGAACCGGCTAGCAACTCAGTTAGCTGGTCAGCTAACTAGTTGGCTCACTTGCTTTACATCA
>NW_007253986.1:0-798 GCF_000164805.1 Carlito syrichta
GGACTCATATAAGGAAGATCCCTTATACATCCTTAGCAATATGACGTGTAGTTTCCTGTATATGACGACCTCCATTACCCAGCTTTCTGCTTCTTTCTGCAGTATGCCAGGACAGTTCCTGGAGACCGAGAGTTCCAGGTTTTTGCATATCAAGAGTAAGACGTCCATAATGTTCTTTGGAACCTGGAACCCAAGATTCCTGGTTTCCCTTCACAAGACCTCTCCAAACTTTGGAATTTTCCAAACCCAACATTATAAATCCTAACTGCGCACCAACAAGAATTTTCTGTACTTTGAGGTCACCTGAATCAAGGAATTTTGTAAAAATATACCTTTGTTTCTGGGGAATATGATTATGGTCATAGATATTCCAAGGAAACAAAAGGATTTTAGGCCCAGATCCTTTATTACAACTAACAAGATGCCAAGAAATTTCCTGTGCATCTGTAATGACAGATTTAATGTATCCACTGAGAAATTAGCTCTGACAAATGTAGGGACCCAGAAGCCCAGATTGCTGATTAAACCTTATCAAGAGGCCCTGAATATTCCGGTTAATGAGAACTCTTAGAACTGGATTTCCTTTGGGTTCTCAGCTGATGACCTGATTTTCCCTGTCGATGTGGATTCCAAACTCTGTATACAAAAAGACAGACGCCCAAAAGATTCCTAGGGACGTGGAATTCATGATTCCTGGTTACTTTTAAAAATACGTACTAAATATTTGGCAACTGTAAAACCCTTGACCCCTCTCAAAATAAGAAGAGAAACACAAGGAGATGGATTACAGGGTTCACC
>NW_007253986.1:2229-5766 GCF_000164805.1 Carlito syrichta
TAGGGACATGGAATCCATGATTCCTGGTTACATTTTAATAATTTGGACTAAATATTTTGCAACTTCAAAACCCTTGACCCCACTCCAAATAAAAGTACAATCGGAAATTTTAGGATTACCAAGTCCATCTGAAGCTCAGAGTAATATCCAAATACAGCAAGAAGATACTTTTGTTCCGAGAATCTGGACTTAGTTGTCCCGAGGAACCTAAGGGACTTTTAACCAGGTACCCATTTACAACTTTCAAGAGGACCAGCATGTTGATGGAGTCCTGAAAAGACTGATTCATTATACCCAAAAGCCAAATATCTCTGAAACATGAGACGAGCTCGAAACCCTGATTCTTGTTTATCCCGTAGCAAGACACCCTGACAATTTTTCGGATTGGGTACTAGTGTATCACAGATTCCTTATTCTTCCTTAGCGAGGGGCCATGAAATGTCCTATATATGAGGACTCCATTTCCTGAGAACCCTGTTTGAAAACACGGATCTTGTTTAGCCCTTAGCAAGATACTGTGATGAAAGAACTGTGGAAAAGAAGTTTCTTATTTCACCTTACCAAGAGGTCGTGTAGATTCTGTATATGAGGACTGCTACTACCTATGTTGCAGCTTCTAAACCCTGATTCTTGTTTAGCCCACAGCAGATGACCCGTTGATTTTAATGACTGAGAATTGCTATAACCCCGATTCTTTTTCTTCCTTGACATGGGACTGTGTATTTTCCTGTATATTAGGACTCGCATTAGATACATCCTGCGTCGAGACTCTGATTCTTTTTAGAACTTTCCAAGATGCTCTGTAGATTTTTGGGATTGAGGACTCGTATAACCCAGATTCCTTATTCTTTCTTAACAAAAGGTCATGTAGTAGCCTGTAAATAAGGACTACATTTTCTAGATTCATGCTCGAAAACACCATGATTCATATTTAGCCCATACCAAGATGATCTTAAGCTTTTTTGGGATTGAGGACCCAAGTAACACATATTCCTTATTCTTACTTAGCAATAGGCAGTGTAGTTTCCTCTATGTGAGGACTCCCATTATCCAGATTCCTACTTCAAAAATCTGTTTTGTGCTTACCACTTAGGAAGACGGCCTGTAGTTTTGGGATTGAGGACTCATATAAGGAAGATTCCTTATAATTCCTTACCAATATGTCGTGTAGTTTCCTGTATATGATGACCTCCATTACCCAGCTTCCTGCTTGACTCTGCAGGATGCCGAAACAGTTCCTGGTGACCGAGAATTCCAGTTTTGTGAATATCAAGTGAAAGACGTCCATAATGTTCTTTGGGAACTGAAATCCAAGATTCCTGGTTCCCCTTCACATGACCTTCACAAAATGTGGAATATTCCAAACTCCAAACCACAATTCCTACCTGCCCACCCCCAAGAATTTTCTGTACTTTGAGGTCACATGAATCCAGAAATTTTGTACCAATATACCTTTTGATTCTGGGTAATATGATTGTGGTCACAGATGGTCCCAGGAAACAAAAGGATTTCTAAGGCCAAATCCTTGATTACAACTAACAAGAGGACCAGAAATATCCTGAGGATCTGTAATGACAGATTTAGCATATCCACGGATCAAGTAGCTCTGAAAATGTAAGAATATAGAAGCCCAGATTGCTGATTAAATCTTATCAAGAGGTCCTGTAGATTCCGGAAAATGAGAACTCCTAGAACGGGATTTCCTTTTAATTCTCAGTAAGATGCCCTGATTTTTCCTGTCGATTTGGATTCCAAATTCAGTATATCAAAAGACAGATGCCCAGAAGTTTCCTAAGTTCGAGGATTCCATGATTCCTGGTTACCATTAAAAGTATGTAGTATACATTTGCAAGGGCATAACCCTTGTCCCTTCTAAAATAAAAAAGGACCCAGAAGGCGAAGGGTTACAGGGTTCACCTTAAGACCAGAGTTACATCCAAATATGGAAAGAAGATTCTTTTTTTTCCTGGAATCTGTCCTTAGTTGTTCTGTGGAACCTAACGGACTTGGAGTGCCCAATACCATTTACAGTTTTAAGAGGACCAGAATTTTGCTGGAGTTCTGAAATGACCAATTCATAATATCCGAATGACAAATTCTCTGAAACATTTGGGGAGTTCGAAGATCTGTTTCTTTTTTGTCCCATAGCAGACAACCTGGGAATTTTTTGGATTTAGGGCACGTTCAACAATGATTCTTTATTCGTACTTAGTTGGAGGCCATGCAGTATCCTGTATGTGAGGACTCTCTTTCCCTTGATTCCTGTTTGGAAACCCTGATACTTGTATAGCCTTTAGTCAGAAGTCATGTAGATTTTTTTGGTAGACGAACTGTGGAAAACAGATTTCTTCCATTTTATTAGCAAGAGGCCATGTAGTTTCCTGTATATGAGGATTGCAATTACCCACATTCATGCCTCAAATCCCTGATTCTTCTTAGGCGTCAGCAAGGTGCCTTGTAGATTATCAGTACTGAGGACTCGCATAAACCAGATTCCTTATTTTTAACAACACCCGTGCAATTTCCTGTATATGAGTACTCCTGTTCACAGATACATGCTTCGAAAGCTTTAATCTTGTTTAAATCTGAGGAAGACGCCAAATATGTTTTTGGAGATTGAGAAAACATGTCACCTGCATTCCTTATTCTTTCTTAGGAAAAGTCACTGCATTTTCCTGTATATGAGGATTTCATTTCCATAGTTCATGCTTCAAAAACCCAAATTCGTGTTTAGCCCTTAGCAAGAAACACTGAAGTTTTATTGGGATGGAAGACACGTGTAAAACAGATTCCTTATTCTACTTTAACAATAGACAGTGCAGTTTCCTGTATATGAGGACTCCCATTATCCAGATTCCTACTAACAAAACCTGAATGTTGTTTATCTCTTAGCAAGACGTTCTGTAGGTTTTTGGGTTGGAGGCCTCGTGGAACCAAGATTCCTTATTCTTCCGTATCATCAGGTCATGTAGTGTTCTGTTTATGAGTACTCCCATTACTGAAACACCTGCTTCATTCTCAACAAGACGCCAAGATATTTCCTGGTGAGCTGGAATTCCAGTTGTTTGGATATCAAGAGAAAGATTCCCATAAAGTGCTTGAGGAATTGGAACACAAGATTCCTGGTCCCTTTTCAAAAGGCATCCTAAAAATATGGCAGCATAGAAGATCACATAGCTGATTAAAACTTATCAAGAGACTTTGTAGATTTAGGCGATAGAGAACTCCAAGAACTGGATTCCCTTTCCGTTCTCAGCAACATGCCCTGAATTTCCCTGTCCATGTGGATTCCAAAACTCTGTGTGCAAAAATGCGGATGCCCGGATGTATCCTAGAGACGTGGAATCCATGGATACTGGTTACATTTTAATAATACGTACTAAATATTTGGAAACTGCAAAACCCTCGGCCCCTCTACAAATACAGTACAAACGGAAATTTATGGATTACCAAGTTCATCCTACGACCAAAATTACATCGAAATAAGGCAATATGATACGTTTTTTCCGGGAATCTTGGCCTTAATTGTCCCGAGGA
>NW_007253986.1:5806-6548 GCF_000164805.1 Carlito syrichta
CGACCTCCATTTCCCAGCTTCCTGCTTCACTCTGCTGGATGCTGAGACAATACCTGGTGACCGAGAATTCCAGTTTTTTGGATATCAAGAGAAAGACGTTCATAATGTTCTTTGGGAACTGGTATCCAAGATTCCTGGTTCCCCTTCACAAGAACTCACTAAAATGTGGAATATTCCAAGCCCAAAACCCCAATTTCTACCTGTCCACCCACAAGAATTTTCTGTAATTTGAGGTCACCTGAATCGACGAATTTTGTACCAATATACCTTTTGATTCTGGGGAATATGATTATGGTCGTAGATGGTCCCAGAAAACAAAAGGATTTCTAGCGCCGTGCAGTTACCTGTTTATGAGTACTCCTGTTCACAGATACATGCGTCGAATGCTTGATTCTTGTTTAGATCTTAGGAAGCCGCCGTATACTTTTTTGGATATTGAGGAAACATGTCACCTGTTGGGAGCCAACATCTATACCTACATGGCTGTGGCCTGTAAAGGCCCATCTGGAAGATCGCCTCTGACATAGGATATCAGTTATACCTGTAATATTGGCGTGTGATTAGTGACCAGTGTGCATACATGGCAGTAAAACTTATAAGTAAATCTCTATACACCTGATGGAAAGTTTGCATAGCAGAATTATTTTTGATGACCTTGTCCCTTCTAAGTTTTACTTCTTCCCTAGATATTTTTTAACTTCTATTTTCCTGATAGACTGGTTAGTTAGCTCTTGTTCCCAAA
>NW_007253986.1:7533-8936 GCF_000164805.1 Carlito syrichta
ATAGTGTTAAGTTGATAATATCAACCATTAAAAAATATTAGGAGTCAGTGAACTTGGATTGAACCTAGAGTTAACATAGAAAGTTTTTGTATTAATCAGGGTTTAGAATGAAGAGTATAATACGAATGATTTATTGAACACTGTGGAAGACATTTTCAACAATTGAAATTGTGCACCTGTGACCTTGATGTGAGTTTTGTGAAGCACGTCAGGCATCATGGAGTTCGAATTGTTTGCTCAAAGCTTGCAAGTCTTGTGATGGTCTTGTGATGCAAGGTTTGTAAAGCACGGAACTTGTACGCCCCAGCAAGTGATTATCACACTGCTGGAGGGTATAGAAAATGGTATATAAGTTGGAAAATGTTTGAATAAAATTGGCTTCAGTCCTGATCAGACTGTTCCCAGAAGAACTGCCTCCGAGTGGTATCTTCTCGCTGTCCAGATTCTCTGGTGCTGGTCCTAACCCACCCTTGGTCAGTGCTGGTCACCAACAGCTTTGGCGCCCGAACCCAGGGATCTGACTCCGGTAATTGTATATATATATGTTCCCTGTTTGTTCATTCATCTCATTTCAGGACGGACCTTGCCTTAGGGTGCTGCAGGCCCTCCGGAGTGTGCGGGTTGATAGGCAAGCAGGTTGGTTGTATAGTGTCACTGACGGACTGCGCGACTCGTTATTGCCGTAAAAAGAGCGATTCAGTTTTTGTAGAGATATTGCTGTATATTGTGTATATTGGTGTTTTGTTATCACAGTTATGGGGAACTGCAGCTCCAAGGAAAGGAGAGCCTTTATTCATATTATGTCTAAGGCCTTGAAACATAAAGGTGTAAAGGTAAGTAAAGATAAAGTAAATTCTTTTCCAGATTTTGTACAGAAAGTTGCCTGCTAATTCCACTTAAACTCTTTCTTCGTCTAAGATTAAGCAAAAGGCAGATAAAAATTACGAGGATTTCATTTCTAAAATAACCACCACCATCAAACGAGTAATTACTAGCAAAGAAGCAGCAAAAATTCTAGTAAAACAATTGGCTGTTAAAAATGCTAATAACACTTGTTAGGTTTTAATAAGACTGATAAAAAAGACCGGCAATATAATTGATTATGTCAAACAATGCTAACAATAATTATGATGATTAAAAATCCTTCCTTCTTGCTACCCTTGCTGCACCTCTCTCTAAAGTTTCCTTTAAAAGTTAAGAATACTGAAATAAAGCCTGAACTTAGACACACTTTTCTTTTCCTTATAGAAATGTAGGAAGTTCAAGTAATAAGCAAATGTATGTAAGTAAAGTATAAGTGATATACATAATATAAGTAATGTATATAAGCAATATATATATAGACAATATAAGCGGTTATATAAAGAATATATAAGTAATATAAATAATATGTCATACATAAG
>NW_007253987.1:0-31752 GCF_000164805.1 Carlito syrichta
TTGGGCCTACCTTTGGTCCCTACTTTGTCTAGTTTGAGATCAGATACCCTTATTCATGCTATGCTCCCCCCAACCCCAGCAGTTTCCTGCTATCACCAATCCCTTTCTATAATATTATGGTAAATATGAGTGAGAACATACGGTACGCAGTTCTTTGTTTCCGTGACAAATCACAGAGTATTATAGACTCTAAATCCATCCAAGTTGCTGTGAAGTCCATAATTTTGTTCTTTAGGGATGCATAATATTCCATCATGTATAAGTACCATATTTTTTTTGTATCCAGTCCAGTTTCAGTGGGCAGCATGGCTGGTTCCATGTTTTTGCTATTGTAAATAATGCTGCAATAAACATACATGCACTGGTTTCTTTTTTGTAGAGTGATTACAGTTCCATCGGGTATATTCCCAGAAGGGGATTGCTGGATCATATGGAAGGTCAATTTCTAGTTATTTTAGGAGTCACCACACTGTTTTTCATAGAGGTTGAATTAGTTTGCATTCCCACCAACAGTGTAGAAGCATTCTTTTTCTCCACATCCTCACCAGCATCTGTTGTTTTTTGTTTTATTAATGATGGCCATTCTTACGGAGTTCGGTGGTATCTCAATGTGGCTTTAACTCGCATTTCTCTGATGGTGAGTGAGGCTGAGCACTTTTTTATGTGTCTGTTGGTTGCCTGTTTGTCTTCTTTTGAGAAGTGTCTACTCATGTCTTTTGCCCACTTTTTAATGGGGCTGTTTGTTTTTTTCCTTTTGTCACATTTGAGTTTCTTGCAGATACTGGATGTTAGGCCTTTGACAGACAGGCTGTTGGCAAATATTTTTCCCATTCTGAGGGCTGTCTCCCTATTCTCTTGATGGTTTCTTTTACCTTGCAGAGGCTTTTCAGTTTGATGAAGTCCCACTTATCTATCTTATCTCTTATGGCATGAGGTTTTAGGGTTTTGATCAAGAATTGGTTTTCTATTCCGATTTCCCTAAGGGTGTCTCCTGCATTTTCGGAGATTGTTAGAGTTTGGGATTTCACATTTAGTTCTTTTGGAGTTGATTTTTGTGTATGGTGATAGGTAGGGGTCCTGTTTCAGTCTTGTGCATGTGGTCAGCCAGTTTTCCCAGCAACATTCACTCAATAGGTTCTCCATTCCCCCGCGGTTTTTGGTGGAGACTTTGTCGAAGATGAGTTGGTTTAGAAATTGAGGATTTTAGCCGGGCTCGGTGGCTCAGCCTGTAATCCCTCGCTTGGGGAGGCTGAAGTGATTGGATTGCCTGAGCTCGCGGGTTCGAGACCCGCCTGGGCAACTTGGCGAGACCTCATCTCTACAATAAATCAAAAATTAGCCAGGCGTGGTAGCGTGAGTCTGTAGTTCCAGCTACTTGGAAGGTTGAGGCGGAAGGGTCGCCGGAGCCCAGCAGGTTGAGGCTGCGGTGGCCGGGAGTGGCCACTGCACTCCAGTCTGGGCGACAGAGTGAGACTCCAACTCAAAAAAAAAAAGAAATTGAAGTTTTGCTTTTAGAATCTCTACCCTCTTCCCTTGGTTTATATGCCTGTTTTTTGTACCAATATCAGATTGTTTTGATTACTGTAGCCTTATCATAAAGTTTAAAGTCTGGAAGTGTGATGCCCCCCACTTTGTTTCTTTTGCTAAGGATTGCTTTGGCTATTCAAGGTCGTTTATGTTGCTGAATGAATTTCTGTATTGCTGCTTGCAGATTTGAGAAAAATGATGTTGATAATTTAATGGGTATAGTATTGAATCTGTAGATTGCCTTTGGTAGGATGGACATCTTAACAATGTTGATTCTTCCAATCTGTGAGTATGGAATATTTTTCCATTTGTTTGTGTTATCTTTGACTTCTTTGAGCAGTGTTTTGTAGTTTTCATTGCAAAGATCTTTCACTTCTCTGGTTAGGAAGCTGCCAAGGTATTTCTTTTTTGTGTGTGGCTATTGTGAATAGAATTATGTTTTTTGTTTGGTTCCCTGCCTATTTATTGTTGGTGTATAAGAGTGCCACTGTCTTTTGCCCATTTATTTTGTATCCTGAAATTTTGCCAAAGTTCGTTTTCAGTGCCAGAAGGGTTTTGACAGATTCTCTTGGATTTTTGAGGTATAGAATCATATCATCAGCAAAGAGGGATTACTTAACTTCCTCTTTTCCTATTTGGATACCCCTGATTTCCTTCTCTTGTCAGATTGTTCTAGCTAGGGACTTCCAACACAATGTTGAACAAGAGGAGTGAGAGTGGGCAGCCTTGTCTTGCTCTGGTTTTCATGGGAAAGGCGTCCAATTTCTGTCCATTTAGCAATATTCTGGCTGTGAGTTTATAATAGATGGCTCTTACTATTTTGAGGTACGTTCCCTCTTATGCCTAGGTGTTTGAGGGATTTTATCAAGAAGGGATGTGAGATTTTGTCAAAAGCTTTGTTCCCATCTAATGACATAATTATGTGGTTCTTGTTTTTACATCTGTTGATGTATTTAATTACGTTTATGGTCTTGTGGGTACTGAACCAGCCCTACATCCTGGGGATGAATCCTACTTGTTCATGGTGGATGATTTTTGAGATGTGTGGTTGGATCTGATTTGCTAGAATCTTGCTGAGAATTTTTGCACCTATGTACATCAAGGAAATTAGTCTGTAGTTATCTTTCTTGTTGTATCTTTACCTGGTTTGGGTATCTGTGTGATGTTAGCATCGTAAAATGATTTGGGGAGAGTTCTGTCTTTCTCAATTGCCTGAAATACTTTCAATAGAATTAGTATCAGCTTCTCCTTCTATGTTTTGTAGAATTCCACTGGGTTTTTTTTTTGTAGCTAATTTTCTTATGACAGAGTCAATTTCCTAGGTGGTTTTTGGTCTCCTTAGTATCTCAATTTCTTCTTGTTTCAAACTTGGAAGGTTGTGTGATGTCAGAAAGTCCTCCATTTCAGTTAGATTTTTGAGTTTGTTTCCATACAGGCGTGTACAGTAATCTCTGATAATCGTTTGTATTTCTTCAGGGTCAGTTGTGACTTGATATTTTACATTTCTGATTGTGTTTATTTGGGCTTTCTCTCTCTTATTTTTGGAAATTCTGGCTAGGGGCCCATCAATCTTGTTTATCTTTTCAAAGAACCAGCTTTTTGTTTTGTCAGTTTTTTTCCATAGTATTTTCTTTCTTCTGTCTGGTCAATTCTGCTTCCCATGCTTGTCAGTTTCTCATTTATTTCTTGGATGGAATTCTTTATTTCTGTTATTTCTATGTATGTTTTCTTGAGCCTGTCTATCTCTGTTTCAATTTCGTTTAGTTTAGCCCTTGCATTTCTTGATTTTTATTCACCTTCTGAGCACAGTCATTCTGTGAGATAGCCATTGTTTGTGCCCCAGCAGCTGTTCTTTGTAACACCGACACTTTGCTGGTACTCTGATGGTAACCAGCAGTTTTTCGGTGGTTTTTCTTCATTTGAAGCAGTTCTCTTATCTTTCTCTTTAATTCCATTGCTCAGTGGAAAATGGAGAAGCAGTCACTTCTGTTATTTGCTCTACCTTCTGTCCTTCTCAGAACTGGGGCTCCAGGTTTGTTCAATTAGGAAATAAGGCTTGGGGTGGGATGTTGTACTGTCTTTTTACAATTCTGAGCACCTACTAGGGGGTGGAGGGAGCCGCAAAGATTCGGAACCTATTGGCATGTCATAATGTTTGCTATCTTGTGAACAGGCAGCTGGGATTCACTGTTCATCTCTGCTCAATATGACCTTACAGTAGGTATGCTGGTATAGCCCCTGAGTCCATGACAGAGTATAAGAGGAAAAAGAAAGAAAAAAGAGAAAGGAGGGGAAAGAGAGAAAAAGAGGGATAAAAAGTAAAAATATAAAAAGAAAGAAGGATACATAAAAGAATAGAGAAAGAACAAAGAAAGAGAAATAGAAGGAACCAAAAGAGAAAACCAACCAAAAAAACAAAGCAACCAAATGACGTCATCAAACAAACAACCCAACACTCCCCCAAAACAACAACAACAGCAACAACAACAACAACAACAAATAAACAGAAAAGTTGATAAAGAGTTCTCAGTTTTTGGATGTCTCTTTGCGGGGGGGGGATCCCTTTTTTTTCGGGTTCTGTGGCTACAGAGCTGTTGCTGCAGGCTCCCTCTTCGCTGTTGGAACTTAAGATGTTAGAATCTTTACCTCCTGCTGCCTGAAATTGGTAGCCTGTCACACACCCTTGTGCAGAAAGGGAGCTGAAATAACTTGACACAGCAAATCTCAGGATCTCACCCCCTTCCTTCCTCTCCTATCTCCCAGGGCATCTAGTTCACGGCAGGGGCATGGAACCTCCTGTGTCTTCTCTGCCCTCCCAATCTGTTTCATTTACTGCTAGAGGTGAAGGGGAGACAGTTAGGCACTCACCAGCTTCCTTCTCCACAGTTCTACACTCTGCATCTATCACCCAGCAACTGACTCTGGGCAGAGGGTGGATGGTCTGGGGTTCCACATCTGACATCACCCTCCAGGGCTTGTGCGCTGGGGGCAACGTTCTCTGAGGTCACAAAGGGCAACACAGAGATAGTGCCTGGCCTCAAGATGCAGAGTTCTGTGTTCCACAGAGGCTGCCCTGGAACGCCTCTCTGCCCAGACGTTGGAGCATCTGGTTAGTTTCTCTGCTGGCTGCTGTTGTCACCAAGGGTGTGGATAGCTCCCTCTCCAGTGGTTACCACAGTCTCTGGATCTCAGAACCTGGTGGCAAGGCTCTGGAGCCCCGAATAGGCTCAGAGTGACTTCTGCCTGCTGTTTACTTGGATCTCTGCCTCAGGCTCCCTCACTGCATTCCCTCTGTGGCCCTTGTTGCCAACGTTCAGCCCACTGCTGTGGTGTTGGGGTTGGCAGTCACACCAGTTGTTCTTCCTGGAAAAAGTTCTGTGGATTTTAGAAGATGGCATTCAGCTTCTGTGCTCTGGGAAGTGGTAGGGTTCAAGCAGAGCAGCTGTGGCACCAGTGGCTTCACCAGGGGGCCACTGGCCACTTGCTCTCAAATCCTTCCTTAGTCAGCCTCTCACACTCCCACTTGCACACAGAAACACACCCAGAATTGTCCATACAATCACTTACACTCACGGGGACTTGGGCAGTCTGACTGGTTACAATGCCATCTTCCTGGAAATCCGAATTCTGATTTTCAAATAGGATTTGATATTAAAAATTCTGCTTTCTATCCAAGTGAGAGAAAGTTCTAACTTTTGGCCTCCATGGCAGTGAACCAAAATCTTATGACAGGTTATTAGATGGCCTACAAAAAATATGAAGGGAGATAATTCTTTTTTTTTTTTTTTTTGAGTTGGAGTTCCACTCTGTTGCACCGGCTGAAGTGCAGTGGCTTGCTCCTGGCCACTGCAGCCTTGACCTGCTGGGCTCTGGCGATCCTTCTGCCTCAGCCTTCCAAGGAGCCAGAACTACAGGTGCGCGCTATCCCACCTGGCTAATTTTTGATTTATTGTAGAGATAAGGTCTCGCCAAGTTGCCCGGGCGGGTCTCGAACTCGCAGGCTCAGGCAATCCACTCGCCTCGTCCTCCCAAAGTGCTGGGATTACAGGCTGAGCCACTGAGCCCGGTCTGAAGGGAGATAATTCTGAGGAATAGTTCCAGGAGCACATTCCCGAAATCCTCTCATCCATTTCAGGACTTACAAAGAGATTTCTCAAGGATATGTTCATAGAGCCTCAGCATCCCTGGGATGAAGTCCTCACTCACCAAAACCTAAAGAAAACATCAAGGAAAGTATGGGTCAAACTGCAGCAGCCAAACAAGGACAACTCTGCCTAGCAGAAAGCTGAAGGCATGAAGCCACAGCGAGCTCTCAAGCCACTAAGGTGGTGAGGCTCCCTCTCACCTTCAAGAATCTGAAACAGCAATCCGTGTCATGGTACCAGAAGATTTCATTGGGCTGATAGGATCTGTGTTGTGACTTCGGGTTCTTGTGTCCTGTTGACAAAGAATTTAAAAACGCAACGCGAACAATTGTATGCGTAAGTGTTCGTTTATTGAAAGCAAGGGACACTACATGGACTAAGAAAAATGGAGTGGGCTGTCAGAGAGAATTATTATCGTTTTTTAAAATTTTTTGGTCAATTTGTTTGTTTATAATTTGATGGGTAAGTTTTTGATGTTGTAATCTTTTGGAATTGCATGTGTGGGCTTTCCATGAATATTTAAGTGAAACCCGTGGGGGAGGTGTTATAACCATAATGCCAATTAATGTTAATAATATGATAATAACTAAAGGTTATAGGAGTGCAGTCTTAAACTTTCAAAAGCGCATGTGTGTGCAGGTCTGGAATGTCCTGGGTGCACAAACTTCTCTGCTAGACAGGATGCTGTCACCACGGGACCGAAGGACTTTCCATTTAGAATGAAGAACTTGGGTGGGGTGTTGAGCTGAGACTAGGTCATCTGGGGTGGAGCTGGAGATGAGGCATTCGCAGGGAAAGGCGCCTCTTGCTGATGTCTGACTGCTACCTAACACCGCTGCAAAGCCAAGGCCAGTCCTTTGCAAGCTGGGCCTCCTGGGGTGCAGTGACTCTGGAATGGAGCGAATTCTCTCATCCAACTGACAGGCAGCCTGGAGCCCCAGCAATGGCAAGAGGATTGGAGATGCCTTAAAAAGCAGGATTCGTTCATTTGATAATGCAGCAGCAAGAAGCTTGGATGTTCGTTCTCTCGTCAAGGAAAATTGTCAGCTCAAAAGGAGCCACCAAGTCTGGCTCCACCCAATAACATAATCACCTTCTCTGCTCTGTGGCCTTTCTGCTGTCCTTACAATCCATCATGGATACACCATAAGGGAAAAGATGGTTATTTTAATAATCAAATGCAGCTCTTCCTGTGCCTGGCCAACTGTCTGTCCTTGTAACTTCAGGGCTGACACAGGAAGTTAATATGACCTGCCTAAACAGCGGGGGTAGTTAAGACACCAACAGGTACACAGATGTGTTCAGTTTTGGTTTTTTTTTTCTAGTTAGCTAAAATATCTGTAGTAAGCAACTATAAAGACAAAGGGGAATTCTATGTTTCACCTCCGTTTTTCTACTCAATTCAATTTTTGACATATTTATAAGGATCATAAATTAGGACACTTTCCTGAATTATTTTAAATCCTTTTAAGGCTGTGTCTGAAACTGAGAGCCAATTTTTCTTCAGACAAGAGGCCAGCTAAGATAAGTCACCTCCACATAACTGGTGGATGAGGTCATGTGCTCACGGAAGCTGTTCCCTCAGGAGGGAAGATTAAGGCACAGAATACGGATTCCTTTAACAGTGGGTGGTGACAGTACTCAGTCGTTGATAAGTAATGCCTCTTGCCTGGGAAATAAAAAGCATTCTCATGTTTTTCTGTTGTTTTAGTTTATTTTATTAACTTTTAGGGTTTTGTGGTCACACTTAAATATGGTTTTAGAAAATATGAAAAAGCCGTACTCTTAGAACGTTAGCAGAGTTGACATATCCAAATATCAGGAGAGTATACTGACAAAAATGGATAATAGTTTCTCCCTTAAGTTATGAAAAGGGCTTTTTGTAGGTTTGCCTGTAGGTGAAGACACAGGATTAAGGAAGACTGAGAACACTGAGTCCTTTTCCACCTGAAGAAGAATAAGCAAGACAGGTTCACGAAGAGAACCTGGTCAGAAATTTTGAAAAGAGGAGACGAGACAGGAGCTGAAAGAGTTCAGGCACTGTGGGATGTGACACGGATAAAGTGTGGCTTTGTATGGAGTGCAGTGCAATTTTCCCATTGGGTAAATACCAAAGAACACAATTTGTGGAACTTCTGTTGCTTGTTTCAACCAGAATTGTGGGAAAGGAAGATTTAATTTGCACTCTGTCATGTAAAGAAAATTTTCATTTCAAGTTGGTGGGAAATGTAGATTTCACTCAATGAAATCAATAAGTAGGAACTTTATTGAATAGTAGGAACTGGTTAATATTTGAGTGGGCTGCCTCAGGAGTTGGTAAGCATCCTAGATTGGTATGTTCCATCATGGGCTGAACGACACTTGGAAAGGGGGAGTAGGCAAGAGTTCCTTAGCGGTCCAGAAAGTTATAGTTTGAAGTGACTCTTCTTGGTGGAAGAGGACTTAGAAGAGGGCCGTAAATTGAACACACAGCAGCCACCACCAGGCACCCAGTTTCAGGACGGCAAATGGCATTCATTGTCTCCCTTTGCTGCTGTCCATTCTCAACTCCTTTCGCTCACAGCTGGCAACGTGGTTTTGGTGCAAACGAGGTCCACGTACCAACATTTCAGGGGTCTCAGAACGGGCGATCACACCCTCTTTGGGCTGATTTGTTGTACTCGCCCATGTGTTTTTACAAGAAAGCAGCCCGATGTCAAAAGATACCAAAGTTATTGTGTGGGGTACAAATGTATTCTCCCTGGTCTCACTGGGTAACAGCAGATCTATCTCCTCCTGATGACCAGGGTCCATCCGCCCGGTTAGGGTGGTGACTCCTCTTGTTTATCAATGTGACTTGATAGTAAAAGTACTCAGGTGACAGCTGTGGCTTTAAGTTCAACAAAACTCTCGCTGTGTCCATTGGCAGAATGGCTTGGAAGTCCAGATTTTCAACTCTGTGGATCTCAGACATCAGGGACGAGAACCATGAGCTTCCCGTTAAGTTAGTAGAAGTGCTGGTTAGTAGAACCGTTCCTGCATTCCCTCCCCTTGGCTCCCACATCCATTTATTCTTCCTACTGGGATGCAGCACCATATAAAAGGCTTTGACTCAAGATGTACACCACATCCTGGAGGATGGCAACCTGCCATTGCAAAGTGGTGCCTCTGAGGCTGTTTCCAGCTGCCCTGCTGGCAACCCATTTCCACATTCTGGCAGGCAGAAAGTTCTGGGTATTGGATGTGGAATAGACCAGTGAATCTCATGCTTCTGGGCCTATCCTTACACCTCCTTTGCTGTGAAACGAGTTCCTTGGTCATCTGATGTGAGGTTATGAGGGATCTAATGTTTATGTAGCAATATTCTATAAACCCTTAGCTAGCATTGCTGACAAGACAGTTAATAAATATCTAGAATATATTGTCTATTCTTGGAAAAATTAATTACTTGTTCTTCCAGAGTGGAAGGGGCCTGATTAAAACAACTTGCTACCCTGTGGGCCTATTGACTTGTTTCTTCAAGGAATTATGTCATATCAGAACTCAGTGTTGGTCTCTGCTACTGCCAGATTAGATGCCTGGGCAGAAGCATTTATTTAGATCAGGCTTGGTATGAAGGAGCTTGTTCTTGGTCCCATTGACATTCCTCATCTCTGCCACATAACCACTTCATCCATGTGCTCAGCCTGTGCTATGGTTTGGCTGTGTCCCCTAAGAGTTCCCTTGTTGAAAACTTAAGTAGCCTCTAAGAACAACAGTGTAGGGGCATCCAACTTAATACGAAGTGGTTGGGCCATGAAGTTGGAGCCCTCATGGGTGGATTAATGACATGATGGCAGAAATGGGTTATTGACAAAATGTGTTGGTACAAAACAAGTCTGGCCCCTGGTGCCTCTCCCTGTCTCACATGCTCCCTTCCGCCTTCTGGCTTCCACCCTGGGATGATGTGTGCCAGAGGCTGGTGCCGTGCTCTTGGACTTCCCAGTCACAAGAACCAAGCTGACTAAATTTTTATTCTTTATGAATTACTTATTCTGTGGCTTTTTGTAATAGCAGCAGAAAATGGGGCCAAACCAAGAGAGGGAGGGCTGCTGTTGTGGAAAATACCCTGAAAATATTGAAGCAGTTTTGGAACTCAGTAGTAGGTGGAGATTGAAAGAATCTGGAACAGCTGGCTAGAGAAATCCTATATTATTTTGAATAGAGCATTGAGAGTAACTCTGATGAGAGCACAGAAGAAAAGAAGAGCTCTGGGGAAAGTCTGAGTCTTCTTAGGGTTTACTTAAGTGGTCTTGACCAGCACGTTGGTAAAAAATGTAAATAGTAAAAATCATTCTGATGAGGCCTCAGATGAAAAGGAAGAACAAAACATTAGAAACTGGAGTAAAGGTCATCCTTACTATAAAGCAGCAAAGAAGCTGGCTGAACTATCCATGCAATACAGAATTTTAAAGCAATAAACTAGACATGGAATACAGAATCATGGAATACAGAATTTTAAAGCAGTAAACTAGACATCTGGCAAAAGGTGTATCTGAGTAGCAAAGCCCTCAGGCTATGACTCGGCTACTTATAACTATGCAGTAAAATGCAAGAATAAAGGACTGACTTAATGGTGAAATTTATAATTAAAAGAGAAGCAGAGCATAAAACTTGGGAAAATCCACAGCCTAACACCATGTCAGTACTGCAGAGGCTGATGGCAGGGGCTGGCTGGCATCTTGCCTACTGAATCCTTATGCCGCTTGCAGGGTGGAAGCTTTCTGATGGGAGCACTCTCCTGAGATACAGAATCTAAGACCCTGGCAAGGACTCCTGGAGATGTTATGAACTCACTCCTAGGATAGCTCCTAGAAACATAGAAAAAGTTTTGGCCTAGCTCAGGGAAGTTGAAATGTCAGAATCGCTATGTTAGACAGTGGATGAAGGGGCTAAAACACTCTGAGAAGTGGTCTTGCTGGAGTGGATATGTCAAGTTGTGCTGGAAATGCACCAGGTCGTGTTTCATGGAAAGGTTCAAAGGATTGAACGATAGAGAGTGTGCTGGTGAGAGAGTCGCCAACACTACTAAGAAGTTTAATGATGCTTCCTTTTATGCCAAGGCAGCTGACAGCAGAGGCTCACTGATAAGCTGTCAGGATGACAGGACCTCAAAATAGTAGAGTCCAGGTGGAGATGCTCAGCTACTAGATGGAAGGAGCCATGATCATTGTAACAAACAGCAAGACTCAGTGGAACCAAGGGAGTCTGACTCACAGAAAGGCATGGGGGTGTTTATGGAGCACAGTGTTCCTGCGTATTGGACTCTCAATAGATAAGGGAAAAGGAAAAATGAGTTTTCTTTGCTTATAGAAAGCAAGGAGGCCACGATGCCCCTCACCTCCTGAGTCTTCTTGGAAAGAAATAGATGTGGGTTCAATCTTTGGCATTTCAATAAAATCTCTCTAAAATCCAGATATCCCTGTGTATCTTGGCTTTTATGACCTAGAGATATGCCTCAGAGTTACGGGCCTTCATTTCTCCCCAAATATAAATGTGTAGAAAGATAACATCCCAGTATTTCTGAAACCCTCTGGCATAAACCTGGGATGTAGTCATTAAACATTCTTGGGAACACGAGAGAAGTGTTATTATACTTTCTGCTCAGATCAAATAGCTAGAAAGATGACTACAGAGCTAATTCTCATGATATGTGGAGTTTCAGCAAACTAGGTCTCTCATAGGAACTTTCTCCAGGGAAATTTTGTTTCTTCATAATTCTAGGCAATGGCATCACATGTGTAGATTTCTATAACCACTACTACAATCAAGAATCAGAACAGACTCATCACAAGTTTCTCATCACTGATTCCTCCCATGTTGGAATTATTCTAGTGTCTGTGTTCTCCTGTGGGTCACTTGAACATTTTTAGAGTTTTGTTTTTAAAGTTACTTATAGTGTTTTGAGTATATAAGCTTGTATAGTTTTCTAAGTGGTGTTCTAGGTGTTACAATAGACATATGCATCTTATTACAGTATACAGGTGATGTTTCACTACTTAGAGTGAAGTATAAAAAACATGCTTCCATTTGGGTCCCTTTACCCTCTCCACTTTGAATATGTAATTAATTATCTTAAGTATTTCCTCTATATACAGTAGGCGCTGCATCAGACAGTGTTGCAATTTTTGCTCTTAAATAATTATTTTGGTATGGTTTTATTTCTTCTTTATTCACGAAGGATATTTTAACCAGTTACAAATTGTATGGTTGACATTTTCTCAGCACTTGACATTTGTGTCATTTTCTTCTGACCTCCACACTTCCAAATGATAAATCAACTGTTAATTTGAGTTGGAGTTCCCATATAGTTAGAAAGAAAAGCCTTGTCTTTCTAGCTGTGCTCAGAATTTTCTTGTGTCCTCTATTTTCATAAGTTTAATTATGATGTGTCTTGTCTTGACTGGGATGTTTTTTGGGGGGAGTGTGGATTATCATGCTGGAAATTTGTTCAGCTTCTTGAAACTTCAGGTTTATATCTTTGCCACATTTAGGAAATTTTCAGTCATTATTACTTTGACTACTTTTTCCTTCTTCAACCCATGCTTTCTCCTCTTTTTTTAGGATCTAGGGATATGAATGCCAGATGTTTTGTTACTGTACCATGGGTTTTTTATGGTCTGTTTATTTCCTTTTCTGTTCCCCTTTTCTCTGTTTCTTAGTTTCAGTAACTTATCTTGTTTTATTGTCAAGTTCACTGATTCTATTCTCTGTCATATTCATTCTGCTGTGTTCATCCAGTGTGCTTTTTAAAATTTAATTATTATAATTTTCAGTGCCATAATACCTATTTAATTCTTTCAATATCTTTTTTCTTGGCAGGCATTTCCTAATGCTTTTCATTTATTTCCAGAATATTTGTATTTGTTGGTTGAAGCCTTATTAGGTTGGCTGCTTTTAAACCCTTGCCAGATAATTCCAACAACTTACTCATTGGTATGTTGGCCCTTGCTGATTATCTTTTCTCATTCAAGTTGTGTCTTTCCTGGTGCCTGGCAAGACAGATAATTTAGTCTAGATCCTGGACATTTTGAACAGCATGCTTGCCCTCTCTGGGTTTTATTTTGGCTTTTTATTTTAGCAGGCAGTCACCTGGCTTGGGACTTTGGATCCAATGGTAATTTGGCTTTTTGTTGCCCCATCACTACTCTGGTCTGCTGTATTTCATGAATGCAGTTGGGGCTCCTGCTTGATCCCTGTCAATGCCATCCATGGGCCTGTAGTGTGTGCTCCTGTACGTGGTGCTGCCTGGCGGTGGCGGGGTGGTGGTGGTGGTGGTGGTGGTGATGGTGGTGGTGAGGGGCTGGATGTCAGGCTTCCCCATAGGGACAAATTAATTTTCCTGATTGTCTAGAGAAAAGGGAAATTCCAGATGGAGGATGGGGTATGACCCTGAGGGGCAGGGAGACCCCCTCCACCTACTGTGTTGTCTTTTGACATTTTGGACATGATCTCAGTGGTTTTTGGTTGTTTCTTTGCCATCGAGTATGGAAAGGTGTTCCAGGCTTCTCTGGACATGTCTTGACATACACTGGAATCCGCCATTTCCTCTAAGGAGTTCTGATTTCCTTTAGAGGGAAATGGCGTCCAGAAACAGTGAGTGCTATAATGTTGGCATTATTGCATGCGTAGGACTCTATCTTTTCATGTGTTGAGGGACCGAGGGCATCCTTTCCTGAACCCACAGACTGGATTTGTTCTCCTTTTTAGGCACTCTCACACGTCCCATGTGCTTCCTTTCATCACCCTTCTAACCTTTAGGATACTTTGTCTATCTTTCTTGCTAGATGAAATCTGCAATCCTGAGGAGTCATCTGTTGGCAAAATAGAAAGAACAAGCTATACTTTTGTTTCCGGTCCAGACATCAGATTAGTGATTACATAATAGTCATTTTCCCCATATATCCCGGCAATACAGAGTCTACCTTAGTTCGTCTTAACCCTGGTTATATATTAGAACAGTTTCAGAAACTTTTTGAAAAATACTGATGTTAAGCCCCATTTTCAGAGATTCTGAGTCGGATGGTCTAGGATGGGTCCAATACTTTCCAAAAAATTCCCAGATATTTCTAATGCACATCCAGGATTCAGAGTCAATGTTCTAAATTAAAGATCCATTCCACGAATAGTGATTCCATCTAGAACAGCTTTAAGCACTTGAACTACATTTTATCTATCTATTTATTTGTTTGTTTCTTTATATTTTAAAGATGTGGGCTACAATTTACTTTTAGGTACAAAAGTAGTCATTGGACAGGTGAAACTTGAGCTCCTATTGGTCCTCACTTCGCCTGGTTTGGGATCAGGTACCCGAATTGAAGCTGTGTGCCCCTCACCTCCGGCAGTGACCTGTTACTGCCAACCCATTTCTTATGGTATTATGATAAATATTCAGGGTCCACTTATGAGTGAGAACATGTGGTACTCAGTTCTCTGTTGCTGTCATTACTAGATTCCACCCACTGAATTATATAAATAGCACAAGCTGATTATATCGAAAAGCAAATTAATAACTTTCCCCTAAATCACTTCCTCTTGGTTTTCTCTTGTGCGTCATTGGACTTACATCCCAGCAGTTTTAAGTCTTTGGGTCTGCCTCCTAACCCTACTAGAGAAGCCACTTCCGGTTCTCTTTCAAATCCATCCTAATCTCTACATGCCACTTATCACTGCACTGGTTCAAATCCTGCTCTTGTCGCTTATTCCATTTTACAATGACTTCCCACTTCAGAGCTGCTTTCATTTGCTCCCCCCTTTATTCATGCCTTCCTATAATTTCATGTTGCATTCTCACATTTCCCCACTTGGCATTTGAATCGCTGCCGGGCATTTAAAGCAAGATCATATCATGACTGAACGAAAAGGGGAGAAAATGGAAAACTTGGGAGAATGCTGGTAGGTGGATTATACTCAGAGGATCAATTCAGCAGTACTATAATGAGGTGTGGTGACTTAAACTATTGCAAGAAAGCTTATCCAAAGATACATATGCTTAGAATCCAGGGATCACCAGCTAAAACCACAGCGAACTGATTACTGAAAGAAACAGTTTTGAAATGACTTTACGTTTCCGCTTCTGAAGTCGTTGTGCTGCGCTTTCCTTTCTCCTCCCCCATTTGGCAGATATTCCTTTCAAACTTGGCTCCTCCTAGAGACCTCCCATACTTACCTGATTTAAACTGACCCTTCATTCCCCACTGCCAGCTGAAACCATCTCAACTTCCCCACAGAACTAATGATTACAGTTTTTTAAAAAAATAAACCTAGAAACTGACCTTTGAGGTCTTAAAGCTTTAAACTTATTATTTGTCTCATCTGAGTTCTTTCTGAGTAAACCAACCCTCAGACCTATAGTATCAAGGAACTGAAACTCACCAAATCACCACATCTAGACAATGAGGTGCCAGAACTCACTTGTTTACCAACTTCTCTTCCTTACTTCTCCCTAGCTCTTGTTTTTTGCATTCCTGCCCCACCATAAATACCCTTGACAGAAAGACAGACTTGAGACTGAATATCCCATTCTCTTTGGCTAATATCACCAAAATGCCTTCTTTCCTGGCAATACTCATTGTCTCATCGGATTAGCTGGCTGTGGAGAGAGCAGACCAAATCCCTGGTATATCAGTAACACAGCCATGATACCCTACTAATTTTCTTCATTAGTAATTGTCATTTTCTGTAATTATTTGTCTTTTTCTTTTTGTACTCTATTTCTACTCCTAACTAGAATGTAAACTTTATGAGAATAAGGACTTTGACTTTCTTATTTACACGTGTATGTTAAATTCCTAAAATGGCACATGATTAGGTGTTTAATAAAACTTTGTTGAATAATGAACAATGAAAGAAACTCATATAGAAAAAACCCAATTTTTAAAATAAGATTATAAGTCTTATATGGCTCAATATAGGCTGAGAAGCAGATGTCCAGAGACTATTAGAACCGTGAAGTAAGTCCAAAAGGGTAACTGCTAGATAACTTGGAGTTAATACCTTACATTTTTACCAGCTAACTGAAAAAAAGATATATTTATAACAAGACAATTTTATATCGTTGTCAGTTCAAGATATTCTGAATGCACAAATAGACATAAATATCTATTGATCTCTTATGATAAGACCGTCTCTGATGATAAGAAAGTAGGATTTGGAAGGAGTGCATGAGTGTTATTTTCCTCATAATGAAGGATTCTAACTCCTTAGAGGAGAAAATACCACCTAGAGAAGGTGGGATCACAGTGTCAGTAACCAGCTGAGAATGACCATGAGGGTAAGGGTAGGACTTGAGATTTCAGAATAATTCAAATAGTTCCAGTATGAGGACTGAAGTATGCCTGGTTTGATGTGGAGGGGAGATGTAGACAAACATAGTTGTTAAATTCCAGCCAGACAGAGAACTAGAATCCCATGTACAGAAATTTATATCACTTACAGAAAATGATTTGAGACCAAGACAGATCCATTAACTCATTCAAGATCAGAGAAAGAGAGAGAGAGAGAGTTAGGAAGCAAACCAGGACTGGAATATTCATCTCCCAAAACCTAGATTCAGGAGATGATGAAAGTAAGGAAATAGAATCTCTAAAGAAGACTCTAATGGACCATCAACTAAAGGTTGAATGCTTGATTTTACTTAATATTTTATTGTTTAAAAAGGCTTTAATTTTTAAATTATGAGGTAGAATGAACTAAAATTACTTTAAGAGTTTAAAAAAGTCCACATTTCTAAATAACTGTGATCTCAGAATTGTTTTGTAGATAACAGACGTGAAAAGTATAGGAGCTTAACCAAGGATGTGCAAGGTCATAATCAGGTGTTTTTATTTTATATTATATATTTAAATCTTTAATTTCAAAACTTATTTTCTGGGACTTTGTAATTCTTTCTGAAAAATGAAATTTGGGAAAAATTTACTAAATATGTTGCTATTTAATGGAAACCTTATTGCAAAAATAAACAAAAAAAAGAAAGTTGTTATAAAATAGAACCTTATGTAGGTTAGATTTTTTTCCAAAGGCTAATTCTGGACTTGATGTTGATTAACAAAAACTAGAACATGCAGCATCCATTGTGTGTATTCAAGCTCTGTGAACATAAACAAATGGGCTTGGGACTGCAATTGTTTTGCATGGGTTCAACCCAGATGGTTCCCTGCACTTAAGTCATAGCTCACATTTCGTGCCCATAGCCATCTCTGCCTAGGACATTTTAACCTATATAGAGTAACCTGGTTTGCAATACTTTTTTGACCTTGAAATTTTTCAAATTTCACGTTAGTCTTCATTAGTATCCACTACTCCCAACATACGCATTTGTGAGCTTTGAAGGTCAACTTTGGGTGGTTTTCAAATGTTAAAAATGTACTTTTTCAACATCTTATCATTTTTATTACCTTTTAAATAATTTTTTAAATCTTGTGACGCTTTTAATGGAATAATCAGAAACACACATAGCAACTAAGCTAAAGAAAATTGTCTCTGACTTCCTCAAACCTACATACTTACCATTGACTTTTTCTTTTCTATTCCTTACTCTTGGCACAAGGTATTCTTGGCAGGTGGTATTGCCTGAAAATTCCAATATAAATGATGAGGTCAATTTTACCAAGGACTTAGTCACTCCTAGTTAAACCAACGGTCATACGCAGGAGCTCAATTTGGGTGCATGCAGCACAAAATGAAAATTCTGTTAAATTACGTCCTTGAAAAGCTTGGAAAGCAAATATGATCTATAGCTCAATATGCTTTTAAACACAGCTCATCTTTCTTCATCCTTCATGTAGAATCCATGCTGATAGCTAGTTGACTACAAGACTCAAAGTCAAAATGATTTCTCAAATGGCTATATATGTTTTGTCACAGTATTCTCAGTTAGAAAGCTATATAGTTTCAAATCACTAATACATCTTATGTGTGTTCTACCAAGTAACTTTGTAGGTATTATATAGTTTACTAATAGTAGATGAATTCAATCACCATCTGGGAAACTGAGGCCCACAGAGATTAAATGATTTGGTTAAAACTGCAATTAACAAGACCCTCAATTTGAGACTGGGTTGCTGTTTGAAGCCACATATATCTTCTTCGATGGCCCCACTAGTCTACCAAGCTATGTCACATGTCCTGAATAGGCCTCCTAGCAAGAGTATGGTCAAAATCTAGAAATGCCAAAGACTTCAAAGATTATCAAAACTGGAAGCCTTGCATAGATAAAGCAAGCCAGAGAGTTTCAGTAATTCTCCCAGCAACATGACTCCTAGCTCCATCTCTCTGCTCTGGCTCACTTCGGCTCCATCTGCAGCACCGCCAGGAGCTGTTTTCAATTGCTCCTTTCAGTAATACTTACTGTTGTCAATTTTATTATTAGACTTTCAGTCATATCTGTTTCATTCTTTTGTTTCTGGATGACAAATTGATCAATTAAGACTGCAGTTTGGCTCCAAAATACTTAACATAGTACCTCTTTGAACTAGGTAACTGTAGTTTTCCAACCACAAATCAAAGCAGAACTACCACATGCTCTCTGATTTTAGAGAATTTAAATAAGATAAAATGTTGTTTTTACTGTTTTGACACTCTTCTTTAGGTGAGAATATAAAAAATGTAGAAATAATTATTATTTTGATCCCATGGCTCACTGGATTTTTCTCAAGAGTGTCTGTCTAAGAATGCTATGATCAAATATAAACTCTCTATATACAATGGCTAAAATGAGGATAACATACACAGGTGCCAATATTATATTATAGCACATTCTCTTTTCTGGCTCCTAATAATTACCCTCTTAGTACGGACTGGTAACAAAGCAAAAATGCATACTCTCCAGAAATATGTCCGTTAAAACACACATGCGTGTGGTATTTCCTTAACATACATATTCATTTTTTCCTTCATTTATTCTTGTGTTAATTCTGGACACTTCCACCCCATATACGTCTGAAGGCACCAATACTTATTATGATTAAGGCATGAAAGAGTAATACTCGGCAATTCTGAGAGTATACCTAATTGTACTTTTTTTTTTTTTTTTTTTTTTTGAGTTGGAGTGTCACTCTGTCGCCCAGACTGGAGTGCCGTGGCCGCTCCCGGCCACCGCAACCTCGACCTGCTGGGCTCTGGCGATCCTTCCGCCTCAGCCTTCCAAGTAGCTGGAATTACAGGCGCATGCTACCACGCCCAGCTGATTTTTTGATTTATTGTAGAGATGAGGTCTCGCTGCCCAGGCGGGTCTCGAACCCGCGGGCTCAGGCAATCCACTCACCTCAGCCTCCCAAAGGCGCGGGATTACAGGCTGAGCCACTGAGCCCGGCCCTAATTGTACTTTTAACAACACCGTTAGAGAGTTGATAAGAGATACAAAGTACACACGTAGAACATATTGAGAACCAGTTCATCACTTACTGGTTGTTGCATATCTTAATCAACAACTGTCTGGCAGCTACGTGGCTTGTAAGATACAGATCTTTTTTTTATGTTAATGGAGCAGGTCTTCCAGCTAGGTTGGTCAGTCGAAAATGAGACTCATAATGGAAAGGATATTATGTCTATTGATTTCTTTGGTTTTAAAAAATACAAGACCCGTGTAGAGTGGTAGAATGCCGTTTCCAAGAAAAATAATTTACATTTAGTTTTGAGATCTGCTATTCCATATTGCTGTAAGACTTATGCAAGATGCAGCAGTTACATGATGCTTCTTTGCACTTGCATACTTTCCAGTAATGAGATGGTTTCAATTTCATGGCATAATTGTTTTAAAGCACCATTTATATTTATTTTAAGAGGGTCCCAAAAAGCCAAACCTAGACAAGGATATCCCAAATTGCACTGGCACAATTTAATACAATACCATTACATTTAAAACATTTACATGTATAGTTGCAAATCTACTTATTTTAAGCATAATTTTATGTAATATTTTGACAGACAAAAATATATATTTTACAACCATTATATGCATCTGTTTGTTCAGTAGCAAACCTACAATAAATTATACACTATAGCTAACTTACAGTAAATTATACATTATACTAATTTTTCATGGTCTAAAAAATAAAAAGTCATAACTTATGTTTAAAATAGAATGCTAATTATTTCCAAATAAAAAAGCCAACAACAGCCATTATATTAGATTCACTGATTTCAAGATTACATTCATTGGATATACACATAAAATTCATTACTTATAAATGTAGCAATGAAGCTGGATTTGACACTGAGTGCTTGCAAGCTTGTGGACACTGCAGTCTTGCTACAAGCTTGATGTTTTGAATACCATGTAGTAAAAATTTAAATTACACAAGGAAAAGGGAATAGTCATATTAAATGTATGAAAATAATATATATGTTTTATCCTAATGCCTTATCTGTGGGTATTGTCTCCCAAGGTTAATTTGGCTGTTTTATTTTCATTTAGGACAGGTTTTGAAAATCAGATCCACTGGAAGGATACAATACTGTCTGGGTTACTCATGATGACAGAACAAAGCAGGTGATGGGCACAAGTGTCTTCCCCTATATTTCATGGCTTTATGTTTTTCTTGGAAATTAAAGGGAAATTTATGCATTGAATGTGCATAAAGAAAGAACCTGTGACCCTTGTTTTATCTTTAACCTTTTGTACTTTAAAAAATCATCTTGCTAATAAGTATGATGACATTTATTTGTGAATTTATTAACAAGTCAGTCTTTTAATATATTCAGCTTGAGAGTAGGTGAGAAATAATAGGCTAAGCAAAAATACAGTATTATTTATTGGCTTAAATTATTGAATATTTTGAACAGGGTAAGCTTTCCCCCCTGTATTTTTCTATTGTTATAAAATACTTCGAATAGAAGGAATGTTTACTATTAATATTTATTCTTTCCACTGGATTTAAATGCGGTTGTTTGTTTGGACAATTGTTGCCTAACCATATTGCAAAAGGCAATGTCTGTGAAGAAACTCTGTTTTCCTGTTGTGTTCTAGTCTAGAATGAGTGATGTGTTTCATGATGTACATGGTGGGAGCATCGCCTCAGCAGGTCAAGGCAAAGCTTATGGTGATGGAGTGAGTACAAGCCATGATTCACACCGTGTGCTGGAAGGAATGGTGCATCTGAAATATCGTGAATTCCAGGAACCATAGTCCCCACTCATTAATTACCTTTACGTGACAAATATTTAAATCTCTGTGATTTTTAAAAAAAATTAGTGAATTTCCCGCCCTTCCTCTTTTGTCAATGTGTGGGAATCTTGGATTCCTATACTTACTAGTTCCAAAAATACACTCCTTCCAAGTATTTCACAGGGTACTGAAGAGATTCCGAGCAAAGAGGTGAATAAAAGGAATTCTCTTTGCATTTAGGAATATAGGATGTTTAGTAGAGATTTTGAATGCAATGTAATATTCACCACCAAGTTTTGGTAAAGCACTGAAAATATAAACACCGCATAAAAATATTTAATTTTATATTTTACAAATACCCAGGAAATGTTTAATAATAAATGAAATGTATTATTTGCTGCTTTGAGGCAGCTACAATTAAAACTCATAAAAAGAAATTCTAGGGTCAAGTAACTTTTACACTTAACGCTGAACACTGAGTTAACTTCATTTTGTTTATGAATTGCCAAAAAAGAAGTGGTTTTGGAAAAGGTGCTTTAGTTTCAACAATTCAGACTAACTTTCTTTTTGGGTCAAATTCCCAGTATTTTTTTCAGCTCATCAGTTCAATTTGCTTTTGTAAACACAGCTTTAGTTGTTTCCACAATCTGTGACTGGTGGGAAAGCATTTGAAATTTTACAATGGACACAAACCATTACACACACACACACACGTATGTATATTTTAAACTCCAGAAAAGGAGCAAAAAAAAGTATTTAATGACCTATCTCATGAAGATTATGTAGACATCAAATGTTAGAATTGATGGCTTCTTTCCTTTAAGACTTATTTTTACTCTCTGCTTTCTTCCATATTTTGAAATTCAGTACATATTTTTTGTAGTGTTGATTTGGCCAGACCTGAAGACCGGCTTATGTGAAAAAGTGCCACAGAGTAGATCCCTTAACACTAAATTATTTTCATTCATGGATATTCAAAAATAAGTGGGGTTTGTTTTTCTAGTTTCACTGTTATCAGGAGGTGCTGTGGGAGCGGTTGGTCATGAATATTCAATGATGCGCATTGGTTTAGCAGTTTCTCTTTCGTTAACCCTAACTGGTGCCATGCATGTTACCTCTCCATCCTTGCAAAAGGCTCAATTCCCATACTAACTTAGGAATTCTGATATTGCTTCCTTTATCATGGGGCAAAACTTTACCTACTTCAGCTGAAGATAAAAATCTACTGCTCTTCCTATTACTTTCTGCTTAATGACCTTCTCTGATTTATTGCTTTAGGGTTGCCAAATAATCTTTCTCTGTGTTCCGAGTACTCATCTGTATGCATTTAGTAGTTACAGATACACACAGTAGCCTAATGCTCCTCTATAAAGATGGACTCTAATTTCCTATCAACTTGCACATAAGGACAGGCTGCTATGCAATACTTTTTGTCTGTGCTCAGAATATTACATGCCATTGCTTAAAACAAAAAAGATTACATATTCAGTCAATTTTGTAGCTCAGGATATAAAAGAAGGGGTTAATCATCACACCAAGAACAATCATCTGGTAGATTCATGGCACCATTCTTTGGAGTTACTGGGAGTTATTTTCATAGCTTCAGTTGGGTCATTAAACTAGACTCATCGATGCACTAGCAAACAAGGTTTGTATTGAGACTATCCAACTTCCTTTTTATTAGGATCTTTCATAGCTACTATTTTGCATAATAAAGATAAATATTCTGCTTGGCCCTCTGTTCTTTATTCATTTTTTAATATATAACAAAACTATCTAACATCAAAATCAACACTACTATGGATGGGAAAGTTGTCTCTTTCATATGTACTTTCTTCTAGCTTGACTTGTATTTGTGCAATTGCACTTTATATGAATTATTGCCCTCCTGAAAATTTTTAATATTTTTATTATATTTTATATGCTGTAAACCATCTTTCCAGGACTACCCTGTTAGAGCGCTCTGTTTGAGAAAGCAGCCTTTTATTTAGATGGGGTCATTGCAAGTTATCCTCAGTCCCAGACCCTTCTGGACTGGAGTCAATGTCAAGGAATGCCTCTTTATTGGTGAAAGTTGAGCTCAGAGTCATGCTCTGTCGAGGCTTCACGGGTGCAAGTTCATCTAATTTAATATTTTCATTGTTGACCAGAATTGTCTTATCCATGTTTTCTTCACTGTGCCTTGCAACAACAGCATCAAATACATCTAATTTTGGTGGCAGGGTTCCACTTTCAAACAGATATTTGGCTAGGTAAGAGATGCAAATGTTGGCTAAGAATGAGGTGAGCATGGCCAGTGTTTTAAATGGGAATCTCTGGTTGTATATACCATTCTTATCAGCGTAATAGCCAGGGTAGAAGATCACGGGCTGCAGGTACAGGTAGGGCTCCCCTCCAGTGATCCTCAGGAAAAGGCCAGAAACGTAACCTGCCACGGCCCCATAGGTGTTGGTCCCCTTGACAAAGAGGACACAGAGCAGCTGGGGGAAGATAATGATGTAGATGAGATCGGAGCTGAGGTACCACAGCCCATACACGGTCTTCGTCAGCAAGGCCATGGCCGTGGCGGATGCTCCAAACACAAACACTGTGATTCGCATCACCCACACGATTTCTTTGTCGGATGCCTGCAAGAAATCGCCACAGTGTCAGCTCTT
The DNA here is from genome assembly GCF_000164805.1 of Carlito syrichta. Taxonomy (NCBI): domain Eukaryota; kingdom Metazoa; phylum Chordata; class Mammalia; order Primates; family Tarsiidae; genus Carlito; species Carlito syrichta. The sequence continues at coordinate 23,454 of NW_007253987.1, forward strand.
CACACAGCATGCTGGCTCATTTAGGCAAAGAAGAAGACACGTTCTGTGCTGTGACATCAGCCTAAAGGATTCCCCTGGCTCAGATGGCTCCGTCTATGGACAAACCCAGAACTCCAAGAACTGCCAGCACCCGAAGAAAACATTCTAGATGGCCTCCTGTGTGGACCTTTGGGAGGGGTTTCTGGGACCCACAGGCATGAAGCAGAGAGCTTTTCTGAAATGCCTGGGGGTTTCTGTGCACCACGGGCACAAAGCAGAGACCACCTGAGCCTTTCCCTAAATGCATGGGGGAGATGTGGAATAAGCTAACGTGGTGTCCTAGGGGGATAAAAAAACAAAGGAAAATTTTGCTTACTTCAAGTTTTAGGGAAAAGTTTTTATGTGACAATGAGAAAGCATGGACCAGCCTTACTTCCTCTCTTCAAAAGAGTGCTCCCATCTTTTGGTGCCCTTGAAAAGGGCTTGTGTAAGGAATTCTCTTGGTTAAAAAAAAGACACTGGGACCATTTTGTTAACTGTGACCTAGAAACCTAGGGAGAGCAAAAGTTCCATTGAAGCAAGAAGATGGAGAGGAACTCTCTGTCCTTTACTGACTACAGTAGCATGCTATTTTGCAACTACTTGAGTCAATAAGGAAAGTCAAATGGAGAAGTTATTTTCTGGCAAAGATGAACTTGTGAGTTCAAGGGAAGAGCAGCCCAGATGTTACACAAATATTTATAAAATAATATATCAGGTTCTACTTCTACCAGGGTTCTCCATTCTCTTGGTGCATTTAGTTAGACTAAAAGTTTTGTCGAGATTCTTTAGTTTCATTACTCTTTCATTAGAAAGGCAAGAATTTTAAATTATAGCAATATTGACTGTATCTCTTGGGGAACAGGTATACTGATTTGTCCCCTTCAGTATAGTATAACATCTATAATAGCATATATAAAATCTACTGTTATTTAACTTGAATGTTTAATCAAAGTAGGGCTAAACTTTAACGTAGAACATTAAGAAATATTAATAAATATATAATACTATATATATGTCAACAGCAAAATAATGATAAAAAAATTACAGATTTAGAGGAATGGTTCTTACATTTTGTCTAAAGGAAAGCTGGTAGATATTCCGAGCAAACATTGAACTTGCTGACAAGATGGAAGAATCTGCGGATGACATGACAGCAGCAGAAACTGCACCAAGGCCAAAGAAAGAAATGGATACAGGGCAGAGGTACTGCAGAACGATTGGCAAAATCATGTCTGCTTCTTCATTATCCTTGGGATCTGGAAGCCCGTATGCAGTCTGGTTCCAGTCTGTTCAACAGAAACAACAGCTCTCATGACAATCAAAGACCCATATGCTCTTTACCCAACTGAGGTCATCCTGTTTACCAGGTAGTTCTGCAATACATTCAGAACACGTATGCTAGTCTACTTGGGTGGAAAGTGGAATTAGGGGCTGCTGGGTGGGAAGTGGCAAACTATTTGGCAACTGTGGTGGAACAGCAGGAGATTTACCTGTGGATGCCCCAATGGCCCCGATGAGAACGGCTGGAAGAGCCATCACCAGGCACCCGAAAGCTGCTAGAAAGGACAGCACTTGAGCATAGGTGGCTGAGGATGAAGACAGGACTCTCTGGAAGTAGGCCTGCCAGGGGATTCCACCCAGCATCTGATGAAAACCACAGGGACTCAGGGTTAACTGGTGGCAAATAACATCTATTGTTTTTAAAGAGGTTTGTTACAATTATATTTAGAATAGTCCTAAATATGTCTCTGAAGTAAAGAAAATGTCCCACACACCACAGATCTCAATTGCTGTTATTGCATTTGCTGTGGTCTAAAGTTCAAGTCATACACTGAAATTCATATTCTCAAGGTGACAGTACTAGGTACCATATGAGGATTTAAGGAGAAGACAGCAGTCTGCAACCTAGAAGAGGTCTCTCACCAGAACCAGACCGTGCTATTACCCTAATTTTGGACTTCTAGTCTCCAGAACTGCACCCAAAATAATTATTTTGTGTATACATCACCCAGTCTGTGGTACTTCATTGTAGGTATTTCTATGGTACTTCCAAACTGACTAAGATAGTTATTTTAAAGATGAGTAGTCTGTGTACTAAAGCACGATGTATGGAAAAGGACTTCGAGGTCTGGATGTGCTGTATCAATCCCTAACTCAGACAATGGTATGATTATCTGGCATGCAGGTATAATTTCATATATGTATTTACTCTCATTCTTTCAATTAATAATCATAAGCCATTCCAGAAAAATGAGAGCCAAGGAATTTCTTAACAAGCCCAGAGAAAAAATAAAACCCTCCAATCCCCTGCTGGAAACACATATTTTTCCCATATTATCCAGTTCCTTACTAACAAATTTTTTTTTACAGAAAAAGACACACTCACACTGAGTGTCACCGCAATGCTAAAATTCAGAGGAGGGCCTTGAACACAAAGTCACAAAATATTGTTAATCCTCTAAATAGAAAAACAAAATAACCCATTTTGCCTTTCCTTTTTTTTGTTGAGATAAAGTTTTACTCTGTTGCCCAGGCTGGAGTGTAGTGGCATGCTCACGGCTCACCACAGCTTCCAACTCCTGGGCTCAGGCGATCCTCCCACTTCAGCCTCCTGAGTAGCTGGAACAACAGGTGCAGGCCACCATGTCCAGCTAATTAAAAAAGAATTTTTTTTGTAGAGAGGAAGTTTGGCTATGTTCCTCAGGCTAGTCTCGAACTCCTGGGCTCAAACAACCCTCCCACCTCAACCTCTCAAAGTGCTGGGATGACAGCAATGAGCCAACATCTCAGATCAATTTTCCCTGAATTTTCATATAACCTCTTTCTGATGTTGAAATTAAATTCAGTGTGTTATTTTCATACACAACCTCTGTAGTTAACAGAATTGCGATATCCAGTCTTCCCCTTTCCCCTTAATCTGCAATCTATCATATCTTCTGTGTTCTTCTCTAACCTCCAATACCCTTGCCCCCAAGGTGTGTTTTCATGCTAGCTTTGGCTCCCCCGGCTTCTCTCTTGACATCTTTCCTGAGTAACACCTCTCTTCCCAACTTGCCTCACACACAGGATTTAAGAATCGTTGGTCACATTCCTCAGATAAGAACGTTACTCACCAACAATAGGAAACTATCAAGCCAAGTGTAGACATCAAATGATTCAACAGTTCCCAGCCAGGGCTCCTGGTATTTGGCATGCACAGCAGTGAACCCGATGTCGGCGACTGCAGGATGTGACAGTGCAAAAGGGACACTGATCCACTGCAACAGAAAGCGACACTGGAGCTTTAGGCTATGGCTTTAAACTGTCTGGGATATGCAAGATCTAGGCACCTCAGAGGCGGCTTCGCTCAGTAGTTCTTCTTGTTCAGACAGAGAAAGGCCTGAACTTAGCCCTTTGCGGGACCCCTCAAACACTGAATTAGAGAAATTAAAATAATGCGTTGTCTAATTCTGTGCTTGATTTTATCATATCATACGAGCCATAGGAAGCATCATCAAAACTTCTGGGAAGAAGACATTACATTTGAGATAAGTGGTGATAGATAGATAGAGAGATAATATAAATAGATATTGAGATACATGTACGCACTTTAATGTTTTCTATGAATTAGGGAAAAGTGGCAAGGAAAGATTTGATTGAGAAACTTGTGAGTAAAACAAGCCTTCGAGGGTGGGTCCACTACTAGCAGGTAGAAGAAGAAGGAACTAAGTAAGGGAGAAAGTAGGCAGAGAGTAGAGGAATCTATGGTGTGTGTGTGTGGTGGGGGGTGCACGGGTGCCACCCCTGTGGGGTGACAGGGTTGGCGGCCATGGAAATGGCTTAGGGAAATGGGAGGGATAAAGCGAGATGTGAGATAGATGTGTAGAGAGAAGCTTCGGTTGCGATCTAAAGAATTTGAATTCTGTTTTCCAGGCACCTAGAAGCTAGAGAAATTTCTTCTGACTCTTAGGAAGATCTGAGTGGATCTTTTTCTGACATTAAATATCCTAGATGTGTAAGTTTCGAGACATGGAGGAGGCAGGGAGAGGAGGAGGTCACTTTGATACCACCTAGATGAAGACCTGAAGTGCAGCAGGGACGTTGGGAATAAAAATACGTTGACACAAAATGCGATTATTCAGAGAGTCAACGACCCTTTGATTATGAGAAGGAGAAAGAGGTCAGAGAGAGGGAACACCTATGGAGGAACTTTCCGTTTACAATTTTGGAGCTCCATGGATGATGATAAAATCAGCAGAATGAGAGAATTTGAAAAAGAAGATGGCTTAAAATGTACGTTGATTAAAGTACGACCTAACACAGTTACCATTTTCGTGGTGAGAACACTTAATACTCTCTAGCTTTGCATTGTTCAAGAATGCAGTGTATCATCACTAACTATAACCAACTTAGTTTAAAATAGACGTCTTGAAATGTATTCCTCCTATCTAACTGTAATTATGTCTCCTTTGACCAACATCTCCCCATTTCCCTCTCCTCTAACCAACCCAGCTTCAGGGAACCACCATCGTACTTTTTACTTCTATAAAAATCCGCTTAGATTCCAAAAAAAAAAAAGTTGATTAATCATGTATTCATGTATAGCAATTAAGACAACCATATTTAGTCTTTTATTCAGCGAATTCAATAAGCTCTTAAGCAGTAACCTACAGCTCTTCATTCCTTATCAATTTAGTTACATTTTGTAGCAGAATAGCATTGTTATATATTTGCCCTACCATCTTTTCACCCGTGCACTTGATTTATGCATCTATGTGTTTTAAGTTCTGGTTTCATACTAATAAATATTGAATAATATATATCATCAATAGTAGGTTCATCCCCTGGGGGTTTGTTTTTTAGTCTACCTAACACATCAGTTTTGAGAGCTGTCATTGCTGAACTAACTTCACTGCCTGTGTTCTGAAGAGAGATTTATTTCTGTGCTCTCTGTTTTATTCCTGAAAGTGTATGATGATGCCAAGGAAACATCAGAATTTCAGCACTGTTTACTTGATTTTGCAATTTAAAGATAAAAATGTGGGAGCTCTGTTAGTGTGAGGTGGCTCATACCTGTAATCCTAGCAATTTGGGAGGCCAAGGAAGGAGAATTGCTTAAGTTTGAGTTTGAGACCAGCCTGGGCAGCACAGTGAGACTTTGCTTCTAAATGAAGAAAGAAAGAAAGAAAGAAAGAAAGAAAAGAAAGAAAGAAAGAAAGGAAGGAAGAAGGAAGGAAGGAAGGAAGGAATGAGAAAGAAAGAAGGAAAGAAAGAAAGAAAGAAGGAAGGAAGGAAGGAGAAAGAAAGAAAGAAAGAAAAATGAGCCGGGTATGGTGGTGTGTGCCTGTAGTCCCAGTGACTTGGAAGGCTAAGGCAGAAGGATCACCTGAACCCAGGGAGGTAGAGGCTGCGGTAAGCCATGATTGTGCCATCACACTCCAGCATGGGGGACAGAGTTAAACCACAACTCACAAAAAGAAAAAAAATGACACCCTTGAACAAATGAAATATTCTCAAGTATAATTAGAATATAAAAATATTAAAATATAAGTGAACGAAATTCCATGAGATGCAAATAAAGTGTTTAGGAGAGAAAGAGGAAATATTACCATCTTTGCTAATACATTCAAACTTACAGTTAAATCTACAAACCCAACTGTGGTTCATTCTTTTAACATTTCCTACAGAACATTGTTAAAAAAAAAGAGGGAGGCAAGTGATTCCTTCCCCATTTTTCATTTCTAAGTGTGAAAGCTGAAATAGAGTGAAACTCTTTTCATTATAAGAAAAAACAAAACAAACAAGCAAACAGACAAAAAATGAGGAGCATCAGGAGGTACTTTGGCCAACCTTGGGAAAATGAGTGTGTTACCTTCCTCTGTCTGTGGCCTTTTCTCAAGGGCGTTGGCCCTACAGGATCTGTAACTGAGATGATACATGTGTTTGATGAGATAAGGTATATGAATTCATGACAGCCCTCAGCACAGAATGGACACACGATTTTCTTAATACATCTTAGATACGTCTTAGGTATTTTATATTATTTTGCACATAATTATCATCTTCATGGTGTAAGACATGAGTTTGCAAAGAATCAAGACTGACTAAAATGTGTTCAAAGCACACAAAGGCTCTCTTAATGTAATACTAATAACACTCGTGTCTCATAGCAGTATTTTTTGCCTGGTAAAACATAAAGGCAGTAGATAATAAATCTTTCCAATGCTTTATATAATCGTTTTTTTGTGTGTTTAGGCCCCAAAGGGTGATGATTAATGTTTGAAATCCACAGTTTTCCAAGGTGATGATTTCTATGTTCTATGGGAAGCTTAATGGATAATCAAACTAACAGAAGGAGAGGATAAGAGACTTGCTGGGTGACCACGGAGGTTTAAACTTTGATAACTCTGAGGAAAGAATGCTGTCTTCAGCACTCAGAGTAGATCACACATAAGCTTCCATTAAGTGTAGGCATGAAGGAAAGGAAGACCTAGACAAGGCGTGTCCAACCTTTTGGCTGCCTTGGACTGTATCCAGTAACCTTTTGGCTTCCTCGGGCCACACCCAGTAATCCTTTGGCTTTCCTGGGCCACACTGAGTAAAAAGGAATTGTCTTGGGCTGCATGTAAACTATGTAATATAGCTAGGATATATACAGAATAAGACTTCCTTTTAAATACTTTTTATTATGGAGTTTAGAAAAAAAGAGAATGATAAAGAGCTAGTAAGAAGTTTGATTTTGTTTTTGTAAAACAAATCTATCAATGTCTGGTTTGATGGAAGTGGTTGCAATTCTTAGTGAGTTCTCAAGGTGTTTGCTAGAAATGTTTGTTCGAATTTTGTTCTTTGCGTGTGTCACAATTGAAAACAGCTACTCACAAATGCTATATGCTGCCAAAAAGCAATGTCATGAGTAAGGCATGATTGTGAACTTCAAAAATGGAATGACATATGGGGTCACGAAGAAAAGAAATGCTAAAAGCCACATGATGTTAAAAGATTTTGTGGGACCTCATTACTAGCTATCAAGGGCCACATGTAGCATGCAAGCTGCAGATTGGATATGCCTGACCTAAACCTTCCTAAGAATTAAACTGAGGGCACACTTTTTAGTCAACATTTAACAAAATAATTAGAATTTTTCATCTAATTAGTTCATAGAGAAACTTAGAATTTCATGCAGTGTGTAGCTGATGCTTTACATATGAGGGAGGATAACATTTCCACTAATTTTTTGCTGAGTCTGTACAGAATGCTATGATATCTTTTATAGAAAAACAAGAAGGGGAATCTGGGGTGACCCCACTTACCAGCCCTACGAAAATGCAGAAGAGCTGAACGACATCTGTATACGCCACCGAGTAGAGCCCACCTACCAGGGTGTACAGAGTGGCAATGAGTGCAGAGACGATGACAGAAGCATGCACGTCCACGTCAATGATCACGCTGATGGTGGCTCCTGTAAGAAACAAATATGGGAGCATATCGGGCCAGGCACCCAGGCGGATTCCGCGTTCTATGCAAGGACATACTGCACTTTTAGTGATAGTCCATATGCTCCCTGGCATCGTGACATCTGAGGTGGATTTTCATATTGAAATTTTTATATCTTATTAAATTGAGTACATATGTACGTAATATGTACGTGAACACACACACACACACACACACACACACACACACACACACACTCCTGCTTTCTGAAAACAGTGATTTGTTAACTGATCTATGTGAGAGACAGCTGAAATTCATGATAAAAAATATGAGATGGCCTGAATCACTGATAAATTTAATTCCATTATAAGAACTTGCAATAATTTTGCCAACTATCTGAAACTCTTACTTAATTAAATACAGTCCCCATGGGATATGCCATTGTTAGGTAACACATGACTGTATTTAATTAAGCCTTAGGCCATCTCATCTTGTAAACCTCGTGTAGTATGCTTAAACAAACCTAGCTGGTAGAGCCGACTACTCACCCAGACCTAGGTCATACGATATAGCCTTTTGCTCCTGAGCTATACACCCGTACAGCATGTTACTGTACTGAATACTGTAGGTAACTGTAACACAATGGTATTTGTGTACCCAAAAGGTACAGTAAAAATATGACATCAAAAACTTAAGGGACCGTTGTTGTGTATGCAGTCCACTGTTGACCTAAACATTATGTGGTGGATGATTGCATATGATATATCATTACTCACATCTATGAGAAACACAAGGCTTTCTGAGAAGCATGACTTGAGATGATTGACCGAGCTACTGTTTTATAGTTTTTTTTTTGTTTTATTTT
>NW_007253987.1:32298-41945 GCF_000164805.1 Carlito syrichta
AGTCTCGCTGCCCAGGCGGGTCTCGAACCCGCGGGCTCAGGCAATCCACTCACCTCAGCCTCCCAAAGGCGCGGGATGACAGGCTGAGTCACTGAGCCCGGCTACTTGCATATTCTTAAGCATCCCAAGTTATTTCTAATAAACAGTAGCTTTGAATTATGACCAATGATTATTTTGTATTTGCATAAATGTAAGGGGTACAAACACAACTATGATACATGCGGTATACTACATAATGAAGAAGTATGGTGTTTCAGGTTTTCCAACACCTGAATGATGCACACTGTACCCACTAAGTAACTTCTCACACACACACTCCACCAGAGCATAGATTTCAAGCAACAACAGCAAAAGTTCTACATATGTTGCTTGATATATGTGACTGTGTGTGTGTGTGAGAGAGAGAGTATATAGAGAGACACAGACAATACATGTTCTATCAATGCAGCCGTGTGTGACATAACATGATAATGTCAGCTATAGACCACATATATACCACATACCATAGGATTATAATGGAGCAGAACGGTTTCTGTTGCCTGTGATATCATAGCTGTTGGGTTACAATTGCCTAGAGTATTCAGTATAGTCACATGCTGGACAGGTTGGTAGCCTAGGAGCAAAAGGTTACACCAGTACAGCCTCGGTGTGCAATAGGCTCTAGTGTCTAGGTTTATGATGGTGTTAGCACTATGACAAAATCACCTGACACATTTTCCAGAATTCATCCCAATCATTAAAGGATACAGGGTGGTATGTTGAAATGTACACACAGACACACAAACACACATATATACAAAAGATAACTGATGGTAACAAAGTTTGAGTCCAGCTACTATGTTTTATATTTCCAAAATACTTTGGAAGCATTAGCTTTTTAATTCTACTCTTTTTTTCAGAGCCCTGTTATATAAATTGATCCTTATTCAGTGAGCGTGAACATTTTGTATTTTGTTAGATATCCAGCCCACTCTTTTTTTGATACCTCAGCAGGTAGTTTGTTCTTAAAACCACAGTTTTCTGGTGTTGAAAACAATGGGAATAAACTCCCATTCCTTCTCAACTAATGAGAGCCAGGTGGGAAGAGAGGTGTATTTTTACACGTAATTTTGTTAGGATACAAGCACTAGGGAAGTACAACATTTTCCACTCAGCTGATATTGCATTTTACAAATATCAAATACTGCTCTTCTTTTCCACATCAGGTCACTCTTTCATAGTGGGAACCAAGAAAACAATATAAGGTAATGTGGAAGTTTGAGAGAGAAAGGAGAGGAAAGTAGTATAAACTAACATCTAAAATTACAGAGGCCACATAGGATGATGAAGCCAGAAGACAAGACTGTAGTCTAGAATATATGAGATAGAAAAAAATTCATCGTATCTTACTTTTGTTTCGACCGCTTAAAGTCTGGCTGTGGACTTAGGCCTGTATTTCTATTTATAAAAGAGTTGGTGAATGACACACGAATTCCAGATGCCAGACATTATCACGGCTCACCGAGGATGGTTGTGGAACTCCCAACTTGACTGATCTCAAGAAGGAACTCAATAATCAGTAGGATGGTTTAGATTTCCCCTTGACTAAAAAGTAGGTATTGTACCTGATGGTCTTCCATGAATCCTACTGATATCTCGTTTCCTAAACCTTACAAGTGGCCTGAGGACCCAAGGACCAAGAACAGGTTCTACTCAGCATTCATTAATCTTGGAAGTAAGTTACACCCTAAAGAGTCCAAGTTCAGTTTCTGAATCCCTAAATGTGTCCATATTCCAATATTTCATTGATGCGACGGGATAGCACTGAGAGGAAAGGACAAAACACTGCCATTTTTTTTCTCTTTTGAATAGAACATAGGTATATATGATTCATCCATTCATTCACTCATTTGTGATAGGATTATAAGAAGACACAGTCTTGCTTCTAAGAAATCCATTTTTTGACTGGTAATTGGGTATGAAACAGGTAAACAGACAAATGGCATACGAAATAACAAACCCAATGAGAACAAAAGTCCTGATGCCTAAGGAAGACCCTACGAAGGCATCCAGCCAGTTTAGGATGACTTCTCCAAGGATGAGACCTCAGGGAGATGATCTGGAGGACTCTTGGTGGTTGTCCAGGCAGATGGTGACAAAGGAAGAGGGCAGATAAGCCCACAGCAGAGGCCCTTGGGCTTGCACAGAGCCAGAGGTGAGAGCAGAGGACCACAGGGCTAGACGAAGAAAGAGAGCAGGTAGTGGGGGGCGGAAGAGAGAGAAGGACTTTAGGGCCTGGGTCATTCGTAGGAGCTCTATTGAAAAGTTGGGTTCTGAAATCATGTCCTTTGGAGCTGTGCCATGGATGGAGAAGCAGGAGAGCACCATCCTACGTGAACTAACCCAGAAACAGGAAAGCAAACACCACGTTTTCCCTTCTGTGCAGAAACTCAAGGGGCCACAAAGATGGAACTTAGACACCGGGGACCTAAAAGGGAGGAGGCAAAGAAGGGGGTGGAGTCCAGACGTTATCTGTTGAGTAGAACGTTCACAGTCTGGGGAACTGGGCCACCTGAAACCTAATCACCTGAAACACTGCCAAATATGCCCATGGAACAAATATGCAGGTCACCCCCGAAATCCAAAATAAGATACAGTAAAAAAAATCTGTAAAGCCTTCGTGCTAAGCAGGAAAGGACATAATGAGAGACGAACTTCGAAGGATGAGCCTTGCTACCGTGTGCAGACGGCAGGAGGAGGAAGGGACTGCTAGCAGAGAGATACTTGCACGAGTCCAAGAGAGGGAGGCGGGGGGAGGCCTGAGGTGGAGGACAGGCAGGACCGAGGCCGAGGAGGAGGAGCCGGACAAGGAGCCCTGTGGGTGAGGACAGATCCCAGAGCTGGGCTGAGCTCCCTGCAGGGTGAAGGTAGCTGTGTAGGAGGTGAGGCAGCACGTGTAGATGGGAGCTCTCCAGCTTCCAGCTGCTTCACCGGCCTGGTCTCTCCAGACAATCTCAGCCAGTCCAGGAGGGACACCTTCGAGGCCACGTCGCTAAGATGCAGTTGGAGGTGAGGGTGCGGGCAAGCCTCCTCATGCGAAGTATGAAGAAGACATTTAAACTGGAGGCGAATTCCTGGGCACACTCTCCCAGACTTCATTTTCCCACGACTAAACCATAACACAGAGCTTTTCAAAATACCAATCTATGGAAACGTTCCAAGGTTGGCGTTTTATTGTGTGATTTACATTGCTTCCCTATCATGTCAGCATGGGGCTAGTGAGAGCTCATTTCTCTGGGAACGTTGTTTACCGTGGTTTTATATTTGGTTTTACTTAGGCATATTTTATTGTATGGAAATAGTAAGGCTTTTAAAACAATGTATAGTACTGGTTTTTGTCTTTGAGGAGTTTACATAGTCTTGCATGTTTTTATATCAATTAATACAACAGTTGTAAGAAAACAACAAGAGGTAAAAAGTTCTCTGGTCACAGAAAGGAGACTTATTGAAAGAAATTAAGATATAAATCTTACATTATTGATTTACATTAATTCAAAACTGATTTACTTTAATTAAACTCTAAGAATATATGTTAGTATTCTCCCTAACCTCTGGCCCATGGACCCTTGTTGGAAATATTTATTTTATATAAATTTGCACTTTTTAAGTTATGTTTAATTATCCTTTCTTCAGAACTGTATACGACTTATAAAATTATGCAACTCGATCATTCTAAGATAACTCATCGTTATCCCTCTAACGATGCAATTCAATTTAAAAAAGGGTAGCTGAGGTTTTAATTTAGCATCTTCAGTCGTATGGCAAGTAAATGTAGAATTTTTGTTAAGCTTTTATGAGTCTAAATGTAGCTCAATAATGGTTTTAATAAAAATCACTTGAGAAGCCAAGGCTGAAGAAAGCCAAGCTGTGTATCTGATGATGTTCAACTAATAGAGAGATGCAGCCAGAACATCTCTGTTGGTCCTTACCCAGTGCAGAGAAAATTGCTGCAGCCCAGAACATTTCTCCCATGAGTGCAGGAATAAAAAGGAGACCACCCATGCGCTTTCCATAGATCTGCTGAAACGGGTCTAACATGGTCACATACCCCTTGGAACGCATGGGCTTTGCAAAGAACAGACCACCTAAAAGAAATTAAACAAGGATTTGTGAGAAAATAAAAAATTCAATGACATAATAGTCTTTGCCAATTTTTACTGTGCTATCACTCCTCAAGGGAAATGGATTTTTTTAGACACCTATATGTATGGAAGAACCAGTCTGAAATATTCTGTGAGTACAGTACCAAGGAACATTGAACACATTACTATACATCATTAATATACATACACTTAACATTGTATATTACTGGGTGGTATTGAGAACAACTGGATGGTATTGAGGCATGTTATTTGTACTGGCACCTTGCTCACTAAAGTGTCTTGATACATTTGCATCACCCAGCCCAGCATTTAGGCATTTTTAATTAGTTCAAAATCTGATATAAGCATTTTTAGTGCAAAAAAATTTGAGACGCTCTCTGTTATGTAATAATTTCAACCTTTTATTTGTTTGACTTACAAAAAGAAATTCAGGAACACTTCAAGCCGATTCATTTTTAATCATATATCTATACTCTCTTTGAAAAAACATAGAACATAATTATGCTAAGCAATTCACTATTCTGATAACCTCAGGATCATATATACATAGTCCAGAATCAAGAGTTCAAATAATCTATGCATTAGTGTTCTGCTACTTACCAATTTATGGCAACAGCTACTTAGAGATTTCTGGAGACATTTTCTTTCACAATAGTTACACTGTTTGACTTGTAATTCTACTTATTATTTATACACCCATTCTTCATGCTTTGCTGAATGAGTCACTAAAATTCACACGTTCACTTACCTAAAATCAGACTAAGAGAATATCCGATTGGCGCCTGAGCCCAAGCTAGCCCGTAATCTGGTACATAAACTGCTTCAGCTGTGCCGTTGATATACCCTCCTCCGACCCAGGTAGCTGAAATAGAATGAAAAGTGAGGGAAAGACCCTATCTCACCTTCACCCTATACCTGCCCGCTTGAGGCAATGGTTACTGGTCACATTTAGGTACTGGAGCTACCAAGTACCTAAAATACGGCTAGGACTGAGCTACTGTAGGAGCACCGTGTACACACTGGATTTCGAAGTCTTTTTTATTCTTTGTATTGACCACATGTTGAAAGGAAAAAACTTAATGTATTGAGTTAGATAAACTATATTGTTAACATGAATTCACCAATTTCTTATTATGTCTTTAAAAAAGGTTTTAACATTTGACATTAACATTTAACACTATGTTTGTGGCCCACACTATAGTTCTATTGAACAGCGCTGCCTAAAATGGTTTTTAAATGCGTTTACTCCTCTGCACTTTTTAACGACGTCACATATGATAAAGTCTGAGATCATACAAGATATACGAATATTTCTATTCTTAATAATTCTACAGCTTTCCCCCTGGCTCATAACATTGAATGAAATGTCTTTATTTCAAGGCTTTCCATTTTAATTGTATTAATATTTCTATATTGATCATGGCTATTGTTCTCTAGGAGTGGTGTGTATGTGTGTATATATGTGTGTGTAGGTGTATCTGTGTGTGTGTGTGCGAGTGTGCTTTTCATTAACGGAGTATTTTCTTAAACACTCCGGGGACCTAGGATCCAGCAAATCTGATCAGCATCACAACCCAGTTGTGCTCACTACCTTAAATTCTTAGGAGAGTAAGGGAGGAGTAAGATAGCACTTCTGCAAGGTGCCTGACGTCAGTTTAGGACAGTTCAGGGACACAGGAGAGTGTAAAGTATTGACTACATACACACTCACAACTGTTTATCCAATATAGGGCTTTTAGTAAAGTATTTAACATTTGATAAGGGAGACTAGGAAATGTTTTTTTCCCCAGATATATACAATTTCTGTAGCATAAAGGAAGCAAGACAAAGAACCAAAGAAAACAGTTTTCGGTTAAACAAGTTGGGCCAAGAATGATCTACAAACTACCATTTTTCTCTGTAAAGACAATATTTTATTCTTGCTGAAAAACTAAGGTTTAAGAGAACACAAAATCTTTTCAGTTTTTATCCTTTGAAGGCTATAGCATAGTCAAAACATTCAAAATGCTTTCAACCTATGTAAAATTATAAGGGTCATAGGTTGCTAATAAACTTATTAGATACGAGACTGAATTCTAGCTGTATCATCCATTTGGAATAAAATTTAACTGTGGTGAATTTGCTAAAATCTAACAGTTAGATGTAAGTAAGTGAAATAATATTTGCACAAAACTATCTAAGACGAGTGTTTCTGTTGTGTTTATGCCAGAATTTACCTGGCTTTTAAGTCAACACAATGCAAAGGAGAGAGAGTATCTTAGGGTTAATATCACTCTTTAAAAGTTTGACATAAAAACACTTCCCTGCATAGGAATTTTAAGGACATCTGAATGGAGCATTATATACAAAATTCTGAAGTAGACAAACAACATACATACCACTCCTACCTTCCCAGAAACTTCTATGGCCAGTGTTAATAACGAATGTCGTTTCCCCCCCCTCATTCTAAGTCCTGCTGAAATTTTTAAAAGGGCTTTTTTCCCACCAAGTGTGAAAAAAGGCTTGAAGAGATGAATTCTTGCAAGCAGAGAACCTAAGACTTTATATTTCTGCTACATGACTGGAACTGCTAACACATCAGCAATGTTTTACTGCCTACAGTAAATGGTCCAATGGTCTTACAAGAACACAGCTTATTAGGGATAATTTTTCATTGTGTGGGGCTCCTTACCTCCCCCTCAAAATTGGTGCCTGAGTGATTGCAACTATTATGATATAGAAGACTCAGTTATTTATTATGATTAACAAAGTCCCCTCATTTTTAATCAATCTAGTCTCCCCCATACCAGAATTTACTCTTCATGTGTTTATATTTTTTTGTTAAATTCATTTGTTAAATTTATTAGAACATGAACTCTTTTAAACTATATTCATTTTTAAAGAATCAGCATTTTCAAACTGTATTTTTATAGAATATTTGCAAGTCAATGAATCAGACAAGGTTAGACAATATGGTTCAGACTGTAAATGAATTATGATATTGACAAAGCTTCTTTTGAGTTCTGAGAAAGAGACAAAAAAAGCTCTAAAAAACGGAGCTAGACCATTACCCTTAAAAAGAAATAGCGTCATTCAAATATTTTCTGTGCACTTTAATAGCCTATCAGATTGAAAAACAATCATTTTAAATGGTAAAAACAAATTCAAAAATATTATTCTGACCATATTAAATAGAATACTAAACTAGCATAATAGAGCGCTAAAATAATTTGTGATGAAAAAATGTTTTGATACGTATCACCTCATCTATTCCTTTCAACTATGCACCCTTTATAAAGAAATAAAGTGAACTCAGGTAGAGGGCTGCACATGACACAGCACGGAAGCCCCGGCAGCCGTCAGGAGCTCTGGCTCCGGTGCTTGCTCACCTGTGACCCTGGATCTGAACCCAGAGCTCTGGCCAAGTGTCGCTATGAAGAGCAAATGAATCCACGTAAAGCTGGAGAACAGTCATGCAACCAGAAAACGAGAGTGACTGAACAGTGACATTTACAGTCCATAACGAACGTGGCAGTTTCAGGAGGGCTGCGAAGTCAAGGCATTCAGAGCATGCCTGGTGTCCTCCCAGACTGGCTTGGTACGCTATTTGATGTACCGGGTGAATCATTTCAAAATAGCACTTCAAGACGGAACTTGGGCATTGTTTGCATATAATCTCTAATGGAATATTTTTCCAGCGAACACGTGGAGTTCCTGTTAGTTATGGATTCTATTGCTAATGTTTAAAAACCCACTCAGACTCTGAAATGCAATATATGTTATTGGTGAAAGTGTATCAAATATTAAAGAAATAATTTTAAGCTTGTTCTTTCGATTGCTTTCATTTACCAAGAATAGTATAAAACAGAAACTGGCTACCCTTTAATCAGAACCACTTCAGGGCAAAGGAGAAGAGAATATCAGCCCCTCCTGACACAGCAAAAGCCCGAATGACAGAGCTGCCAGTGGGGTCTGAGAGTCCTGGGAGGACACACCCTAGCCTTTTCCTTTTATGCCAGGCTCCACGGAAATCTCCTTTTTACTGTTGTGGAGACATAACATATGGCCGTCTTCCTGTGAGAAATTAGTTACGAAATGGGAGAATTGGGTTTCAGAACAGGGCATCAGTCAGTGTGCAATTGTACTGCCCCCAAATTTATCTCTTCAGGTTAAAAACCCTCACTAGTTCGGATTCCTTGACACGCATCATTGAAGACAACTCAAAGCCACCACTTTATGCATTCACTAGTAGACACTCATTAGCAGATACACAACTTGCAACACGAGATCACTTTCCCATTTCTCCACCTCTCTGTTTTTACCCTGTTCCCACCCCTTCAAAGGCCAAAGATCCCAGATTTGTTTCATTGGTATTCGGTCCGGCAATTCATTCTAAAGTCATTTTGTTCAAGTACCACTGAGCTGAGCCACTTTATTTTTAAGTTTGAAAGAGAGATGAAATGATTTGAAAAACACATAACTAGTGGACATACAGAATCCCCCAAGGACAAAGGGGGGATTCTGTCGCCCCGAAAGAAGCTTCGGCTTTGTCACCCTGAAGCCACACGTACGTGGGAAGGACAGACTGCCCAGCGGGCGGCCCTGCACCTACCGGTCATGGTAAATCCACCCACCAACAGGCCAATGTCGCGGCCACCAACGATGATGGCTTCGCTGCGCTCCTCGGCGCTGCCGCTGTTTTTGGTTCTCCAGGCGGCCCATATTCCAACCAGCAGGATTAGAAGGTAGAACACGATGATCGCCACGAGTCCTTCCACATGGAAAGCCATTTTGCGCCTAACGATCCGGATTCCCCCACAGCTGGCTACTTCATTAAGACGTCTGAAGAGGACACAGCGACGCATTATACACCAGCTAAGCCCGGGGCCGGCGGAGGCAGCTGGGAACAAACCGCCTCTGCTCCTTCAGGAAAGCGTGCAGCGTGGACGTCGCCCGGGAAACCCGCGGTCACCCCCGAGTGCCCACCCCACCGCCTTCTTGTATGTGACCATTTAACACTGTTTGGGGTTTTCTAGAAACAGAACAAAAAGTTGGGACATTTACTTTAAGAGATGCAATGAGAACCATTCGGGGTTCAGCAAACTCCATTCAAAGCCACCCTTGGGCATTTCAGATCGGCGCCTGTCCCGTCATTCCCAAAGAGCCGGGCTGCCCTTGGCCTTTGGAGCTAAGTTCACCGGCCTGGGATGCCTTAGCAA
Source organism: Carlito syrichta (assembly GCF_000164805.1). Lineage (NCBI taxonomy): Eukaryota > Metazoa > Chordata > Mammalia > Primates > Tarsiidae > Carlito > Carlito syrichta. The sequence goes on from NW_007253987.1 coordinate 41,639, forward strand.
GGCAGCTGTATCCTAAAGGGGTGCTCTGGAAATGGCGAGATGTTCTTGGGTTGGCTCGTTCTCCCACCCGTCCTTCCACACAGCTTCAGGCCACGGCTCCGAAGTAACCCGACGTGAGGCCAACCGAAGAGAAATCGCCATCCACATCCACTCCCTTTGGAGACCGGACTCCAGGCTTCCAACAAGTGCCAGGGACGGCCGCGAAGCCCGTTTGAGCCGCTTGCGGGCTCCACCCTCCCCGCCTCGCTCGCCCATTGTCCCCCGCGCCTCCCCGCACCCTTCGCGGTCTGGACGAGACGAGGGCGTA